>NC_066513.1:13190209-13255209 GCF_024679095.1 Eriocheir sinensis | reverse complement strand
AGGTTATGGATAATGGCAGATCTTGGTTATGCCTTGACTTGAAGATTGGCCTGATTTATTATTTTCCACTCTATTATGTACATGAAAACCTGTATCATATCCCTTCACAGTTCTCATGTTTCAAGGGAAAATAAAATAAAATAAAATGGTTGAGTCTTTAATTATGCGGATCATGATCTCAGACGCTTTCGGCTCACAACAGATATTTCAAAAGGCCACAAAAGAGGACAGTCGGATTCTCGTGAGCGTTTCTCGCATTCATGTTCCAGAAGCTTTGTCAGACTATCTCTAGGCTCATAAAAATACCATTGAAAGAACCCACAACCTCTACGAAAGCTTTATGAAATGTGGGTGCGTAAGTCCTGAAGTGTCTACGAATTATGGGCCATAGACGATAATGGTTTTGTATCTCGTTTCTGATTCCTCGAGAGTAGCAGTGTGGTGAAAATTAGGGGACTCATTGAAGCCTCGCCGCGTTTTCAAGATGAAGCCACAAAAACGAATCGTACAAGGAAAACACCACCACGGGCGCCATAAACGAAACTTTCCCGCTTGCAGACGTGTCGTGGTCGCTTTCCTGCTGACACGCTTGAATCGCCTCGAATGGTTTAGGTCGTTTGGCACAAGAAATGACGCCGCGATCTGATTCTTACTTGAGGGCTGGCAGCGGCTTCCCTTGCATGATGGGCGTAAAACTACTATACTATATCTGGCCCCAAAGTGCATGAATTTAGACACGTTGATGTTGATGGAGAAATGAGAAGGATGAAACGGTAAGAAAAAGGCGATAAAGAATGACGGGCAGATTAGTACGTAAAACAAAATTTTAAAGAAATACCTTAAATGTTCCCTGGGCGCATGACTTTACACACGACAATGTTGGTGGAGAGACAAAATGGATGAAACGGTAAAAAAAAAAAGTGATAAGGAATGAGAGGCAGACAAGAAAGACAAAACTATATAAAGAAATACCTTATCTGATCCTCAAGTGCATGAATGTTGGTGGACAAATAAAAAGAATATTGATAAATAAAGAATGAGATAAATGAAAAGGAATAAGACAAAATAAGGAATGAATAGCGGAAAAATTAAGACAAAACTATATACAAATACTTCATCTGGTTCCCCACAGTGCATGAATTTACACACATTATTGTTGGTGGAAAAATAAAAATAAGAGAAAATACGTGATAAAGAATGGAAGGCAGAACAAAAGACAAAATCATAGCCAAATATCAATACCTATAACGAGGCCACTTTTACCTTCAGGATAATATAACACCTTCCTATTTCTTCATATGTACCTTTGCCCTTCCAGCCTCTGCCTTCCTCTACCTCTCCCCTTCCTATACTTCTCTCCCCTACATCCTCTCCTTCCTCTTATCCATCTCCCCTCCATCATCTATCTTCTACCCATATCTCTCCCCTCTCCACCCTTATACATTCTTCTTTACCTCTCCTCTCCCTTCCTCCTATATCACCCCCCTTCATCCTCTACCTTCCTCTTATCCCTCTCCCCTCCCTTTACTTCTCCCCTCCATCATCTACCTTCTTCCCATACCTCTCCCCTTCACCCTCTACCTTTCTCTTTTCCCTCTCCCCTCCCTTTACTTCTCCCCTACAGCCTTTCCTTTCCTCCCATACCTCTTCCCTCCAGCCTTTATCTCCCTTCCTCCTCTACCTCTCTCCAGTCTCTACGTTTCTCCTATACCTCCCCTCTTCCTCCTCTACCTTCCTCCTATATCTCTCCCCTCTCTTCTTCCCACACGTCTCCCCTCCAGCCTCTCTTCTTCCTTTCCTCTCCCCTCCTGTCTCTTCGCCATAAAAGCCATATGTCAACATTTTTTCTATCCATTTCTGAGATTACGGAAAGCCATAATATTTCCCTCTCACCATTTACGTGCGTGCAAATATTATTAGGTCACAGCATGTTGCTCTCCCTGATGAAAATATTATCAGTCCAAAGATAGAAAGCGGAGGAGGAGTGGAGGAAGAAAAAGTCAGAAATCTCGAAAAATGAAAGGGAGGGAGGGGTGGAAATCTGACAAGGAAGAGCTGGGTAAATGTAGAGAAAGAGTAAGAAAAAGCAAAGAAAGAGGACAAATACAAAGAAGGAAAAGAAAGAGAGATGTATAGAAAAAGTAAGAAGAAGCAAAGAAAGAGGACGAAGGGAGAGACAGAGAGGAAGAGAATGCGAGGCAGTGTAGAGAAAATGCAAGAGAAAGCAGAGGAAAGAGGACAAATATAAAGAAGGAGGGAGGGGAAGAGGAAAAGAATGAGACAGGGGAGAGTGAGTGAAGGTCTGAAGGGAAATAAGGAAGGGAAATGTGTGAAAAATGGAAGAAGATACAGGAAGAAGTGAGAAGGAAAAAGGGAAGAGAGGAACAGAAGGAAATTAAGGTCAAACACTAACGAGGTGAACGAAAGATGAAAGGAAAGGAAGAAGAGAAAACTGAGAGGAAGGAAAGAGAGATAAGAGGGATAAAAAAAGAGAATGGAAAATACGAAAAGAAAAAAAATCAAAGTAACGGGAGGGAGGAAAAGAGAGAGGAAGGGAAGGAGAGCAGAGTGGCAAGAAAGGGAGATGGGATGGATGGAAAAGAGGAATACAAGAAAAATAGTAACGGAACAGAGGATAGATAGAAGAAAGGATGGGAAGAAGAGAAAACGGAGTGGAAGGGAAGAAAGGAGATCGAAAAAATTTAAAAAGGGAGAAAAGAAAGGAAAGTAATGTATGAAGGTATAGTACGCACGAAACTGGGGGAGACCAAGGAAGAAAAAGAAGGTAGAGATGGCAGGGAACGGAGATATCTGTAAAAATGTGCGAGAAATGTGAACGTTAGGTATGACAGGAAGCGAAGGAGGAAGAGAGGAAGGAAGAAAAAGGAAGGAGTGTGGTCGTTAGATAAGAGAGGCAAATGCAAGAATATACAAGAACAAAAAAAAATGGGATGGAGAAGACGAAGGAGAAGATAACATGGATGGAAAGAAGACATGGAAAAGGGGGAAAGAGGAGGAAAGGGAGAGTAGTAAAGGAGGAAAGAGCGACGAAATGAAATTGTGAAGAACGAAATGAAGTGACACGCCGCACAGTACCTTCCTTACGTGTTGCCTAAATGAGAGTTTGTGTTTATATTTAGAAGTGATGTGAAGAGAAAGCATAGATATTGTCGTTTTCAGAGAGAGAGAGAGAGAGAGAGAGAGAGAGCGAGAGAGAGAGCGGGGGGAGGAGAGGGGGGAGAGGGGGGACACAAAGCCTGACGTTGCTATACACTCAACTTTGCATTCTCGCCCCGCTGGCCACGTTCAAGGTCACACACACACACACACACACACACACACACACACACACACTTCCGCTTTCCAATGTTACCGCTCTCTCTCTCCCTCTCTCTCTCTCTCTCTCTCTCTCTCTCTCTCTCTCTCTTCCTAACCGTTACTCTCTCTCTCTCTGTGTGTGTGTGTGTGTGTGTGTGTGTGTGTTCCTATCTTTTCTCCCTTCCATCTCTTCATAGCCTTTACTCTCTCTCTCTCTCTCTCTCTCTCTCTCTCTCTCTCTCTCTCTCTCTCTCTCTCTCTCTCTGTGTGTGTGTGTGTGTGTGTGTGTGTGTGTTCCTATCTTTTCTCCGTTCCATCTCTTCATAGCCTTTACTCTCTCTGTTCTTATCTTTCCGCCCTTCCATCTCTTCCTAGCCTTTGCTCTCTCTCTCTCTCTCTCTCTCTCTCTCTCTCTCTCTCTCTCTCTCTCTCTCTCTCTCTCTCTGTTCTTATCTGTCCTCCCTTCCATCTCTTCCTAGCCTTGGCTCTCTCTCTCTCTCTCTCTCTCTCTGTTTTTATCTTTCCTCGCTTCCATCTCTTCCTAGCCTTTGTTCTCTCTCTCTCTCTCTCTCTCTCTCTCTCTCTCTGCACTCCACCGTCCCTCATTTCTGGTGCTCATTAGCGACGAGCGAGAGGGAATTAGGAAGTCATTCGCGTCAAAGTGCTTCTAATTTGGTCATCAGAAAGGGGAGGGACACGAGGCGCCGCTGCTCCATGTCTTTCAACGCTATTATTGGCACCGAAGTTCGGGGACACTCGGCAGGTGGGCGAAGTCACAGGTAGGCTGACACAGGTGGAGTGGAGGACAAAGGCACAGGTAGGATTAATGGGGAGGAAGGACAGGTAGTTGGACACAGGTGAGAGCGTGAGCGGAAATATTTAGAGGCAGGACGATAGGGTTAAAATATATAGAAAATAAGGACGTAAGTAGGTATAGAGAGAGAAAGACAGGTAGTTGGACGCTTAGATGAGGAAGGGAATGGGCAGGGATAGGTGTTTAGTGGTAGGCAGTTAGAAGTATAGCAATTAGGCATGCAGGTACTGGGGTAAGCATGTAAAGAAAGATTGATAGGAAGATAAGAAAACAAGGACGTAGGTAGGTATATAGAGAGAAAGACAGGTATTTGGACGCTTAGATGAGGAAGGGAATGGGCAGGAATAGGTGTTTAGTGGTAGGCAGTTATAAATATAGTAAATAGGCACGTCGGTACTGGGATAAGCATGTAAAGAAAGATAGATAGGAAGATAAGAAAACAAGGACGTAGGTAGGCATAAGGGGAGACAGATACGTATTTAGGCATTTAGCTGAGTACGTTAGAAGAAATTTAGTGGTAGGAAGGTAGGAGTATAGTAAACAGACAAGTAGGTACGAGGGTAGATATGGATAGAAAGACAGATGGGAAGACAGGGAAAACAAGGACGTAGTTTGTATAAGGAGACAGATATTAAGTAGAACATTTGTGTGAGGATAATAACAGAGGTATTTAGGGGTTGGAACTTGGCAGGTTGAAGTATAGTAAATAGGGAAGTAGATAGTGTTGTAGATATGTATAGAGAAAGATAATCCATACGTACCTATAGTTAGCAAGCAAGTAGATAGGTATGGTATAAAGTAGTTAGACAAGGTTTAAGGGTAAGTAGATAAGTACTAGGTAAGTGGTAGAGACGTTAGGAGTTATGTAATTATGAAGGGGGGTTGGAAGAAAGAGAGAGAGAGAGAGAGAGAGAGAGAGAGAGAGAGAGAGAGAGAGAGAGAGAGAGAGAGAGAGAGAGAGAGAGAGAGAGTTCAGCGAATGGGGACTAAGGAGGTTCTATACTCTCCTTAGAAGGGAAGGAAGGAAGGAGGAACGGCCAGCTGCGAGGGATCGTCCAGAGGAGACTTGATAGGGGAGTCTTGTTCCTCGAGTCTCCCCTCCTCCTCCTCCTCCTCCCATTTCCCTTCCTTCTTTCCTTCCTCCACCATTCCTTCCTCTTCTCTGTGTTCCTCTACCACCACATTACAATACTATATAATGTTCCACGCCTTTGATGTGTTGAAAACTTTGTTCTCGTCTGAATAACTTTTGCACCAATGTTTTGCCTTTGTTCAGCTGCGAAACTACAATGCTTCCAATATTAATGTGAGGGATGATGATGATGATGATAATGATGATATGATGATGAGAACCTGAAAAAGTAGAGCAAGAAGAACAAAAACATGAAGGAAAGAAGTAAATGAAGAAAAGGAAGTAAAAGAGCAAAGAAGAACCGGAAGACGTTATCTCCCTCCAAGCAGCTTTTAATTAACAACAACAAAAATGCAGCAGCCACTCGTCCAATAAGCATTAATACTAACTACCGTATATCACGAACTCAGAACACGGCTTCGTATTTCCCCTTCCCGTTTTTCAAGAAGTGAGAGCACATGTCAGCGAAGTGCGAGTTCGTATCCAAAACAGGTACTAGTGTCTATGATTTACAGGTGATAGGTAACACAAATATACAGGTCAGTACCTTATCGAGACACCTTTTATTATGAAACTCGTTACGCGGAAGTTCCTTAGATAAACTACTTTTTCACATGATCCTCCAATGACTTAAACCACTATTGAATTCTTTGTTAGTTATCTTTGACGAAGGTCATAACCATTGGAGACAAAGACAGAGACAGAGAGACAGACTGACAGTCACAGATAATCAGACAGACAGACGAACACAACCTTTTGTACGAGGTCACTTTACACCTAACTCGCATTTTCTCCTGGTGACTAATACATTTTTCTTTAATGGAGAGCAAAACAGTGTCCCTCTCCGGAGCAGCAAAAACTAATTAATTTACACGCCGCCGCGGGAAGCCCAACACGTCAACAATCGGGAAAAATGTAGAGGAGGAAATGGAAAGATGGCAACAGAGAGAAAATTCACGTACTCTCTCTCTCTCTCTCTCTCTCTCTCTCTCTCTCTCTCTCTCTGTGTGTGTGTGTGTGTGTGTGTGTGTGTGCGTTGATCTTTTTCTCAGTTTTATCTGGCTAGAACGCTTGGCTAAGGACCGGGAACCCGAGTTCGAATCCCGGCCTGTGCAAGCGGAGCGCAGTCACCCATCAGTGCATTCTCCCTATCGGATTGGTCGATCAATGGGCACCTTGGGAAATCTGGGAAAGGTAAAATATGGCTACCCGGATGCCATGTGTCCAGGGGGGAGAAGTTCTTACCCACCACAGGCTCAAAGTGCAAATGAAACAGATATGAGCACCGAGGCCATGCGCCGCTACACCGTGTGCCTGCAACTTTACCTAGAGCACCCCAGAGTCGGTGTGACGCGTGCGGTGATGACTGTCGCGTGGGTGGGTCGTGCAGAGGAGGTGATCAGGGTGTGGCGGGGCGCGTGTCTTGCCAAGACAGCGGCGGCTTCGTGGACGGTCGTGCAAGCCCAAGGATTATAGAGGAGTCTCCCAAGGATTCTAGGACCCCCCTCACGCAAGCAGGATATGGCTTCACATTCGAGGAGGCAGGGCAGGGGTGAAGAAGGGAGTTTTCGTGGCAGTGTTTGAAAAGGGTCTCTGTGTGGCAGGTCGGATTTCTATGGCACAAAGGAAGCCGAGGCGGAGGCGTTGTATGGAGCCTTGTAGGGCGGGGAACACAGCAGTCACGAGGGGCTGGCGGCGCCGCACCATGTTGCAGGGGATATTGCAGGCCCAGTGCGTGCGTTCTGCTGGTGAATTTGCCGAGGCAGGACTCCAGAATGTGAACCAAAATCTTTTTATTTGCATGTAGATTTCATTCCACGGAACATGTTGGAATGGATTTTTTTTTCTTTTTTTACAGCAAGGGAGGCAGCTCAAGGGCAAAAACCAAACACGTAAACACACACAAAAAAAAGCCCGCTAGACGTTGCTCCGGCAAAGGAAAAAACGGAGAGGTCAAAAAAAGAGGTCAATTCCGGGTGGAGAGGTGTCTCGATAGGTACTACTCTCTTCTCGGGGGAAAACAGCGCTGAGGGTGGCAGAGGCGGCTCGAAGTGTGGGTACGTTGCTATGGCGGCCCACAATGTCTGACAAACCTGAAGTTGAAAATTCTAATTCCACGCGCGGCTTGTCATGAGGAAGGTACAATGATGCCCATGAGGTGGCGACGATCGTCCAAAGAATGAGGTTTCCTAAGGACTTGGATGGAGGCAGAGGTCGATGTTCTCAGACGCTTCCGCCTCACATCAACTGTTTCCAAAGTCCAAAAAGGAAATCAATCAGGTACTAATTAGTGTTTTTTATAGGTTCAAGGTACAGAAGAAGGGTCACACCACCACCAGGGTCAAAAAAGTACCCCTGTAAATGCCCACAACTCCTACGTACGAAAGCCTTGTCAAATGTGTGTGCGTGCTTGGGCGTCGAAATGTTTAAGAAAATGGCTCAGAGTATACGATATGAGGAAGTCTCTCTCTCTCTCTCTCTCTCTCTCTCTCTCTCTCTCTCTCTCTCTCTCTCTCTCTCTCTCTCTCTCTCTGTAATACGCAACTGCGTTGTATATATAAATTTCAATGAGGATCTAACCAAAAAAAGAGCCACGGATAAGCCAAAGAAATGGATGCAAGTTAAGACGAATACGGAAGGTGGGCGGAGGAAACAATAGAACAATGATGGACGGAGAGAGTGAGAGAGGGGGCGGGAGGAAGCTTAGGAGGGAGGGAGGGGGAGAGGGAACAAGAAATAAACGGAGGGAGGCAACGGGTAGAGAATAATAGCAACTGACATCACACAAAATAACGGTACGTACTTGAATATTTAAATTTCTGCACGTGCACCAATCGAAACGGACCAGCTGATCGTAATGATGGTAATAAACTTCTACCTGCTTCCTCCTTCTCGTCCTCGTCCTCCTCCTCCTCCTCCTTTCGTCTCACAAGCAGAAAATGTCAGGTCACCCACGATCGTGTAGCAATGAAAGACGCTAAAGGTTAGTGGCGGTGCCTATAAGAAATAAGGGCGGACTTTAATGTCATCCATCTTGCCTGTTCACGTGCCAAGGTTTCATGATTTTGCTGATAACTAATTGCCAGTGTCCTCAGAAGCAACAGCGCAAAAGGTAATAGCGAGAAAAAGGTTAGTTATAAGAAGACATTGGTAGCGAGCATCATGGATAATTTGTGAAGGTATTCGAATGGCAATTAAACACTAGAAATGGACTTGGGAGAACCATATCATCCGTAGAACTGATACAATTGACAACCAGAGTAACGGATTGGCAGCCTAGATAGTGGAGAGACTAGGCTAGGCAATTCATATCATCCGTAGAACTTATGACAGATTGAGAGCCAGAGTAACGGAGTACCAACGCAGACAGTGGGAGAAACATTTTTAACTTAGGCTAGGCAAATTATATCATCCGTAGAAATTATGAGAGACAGACAGAGTAACGGAGAGCCCAGATTTTGAGACTTCTTTACGTATCACAATGAAGTCCTATAGATTCAGTGCAAAACAAATTTACCTCCTCCTCCTCCTCCTCTGACCCGTTAGAATAAAAAATGATCAACTCTTTAGATTCAGTGCAAAACAAATTTACCTCCTCCTCCTCCTCTGACCCGTTAGAATAAAAAATGATCAACTCTTCAGTAATCATTTAGTATTTCCTCTCCTTCCCACTCTCTCCAGTCCCTTCACGGCCATCAGTCCTAACCCAATCATTCCCTTTACATCGAAGTGCGTTTACTTTCAATCGCATTTGAATTATACTTTCAGGAAAACCATTTACTCGGAATATTAGCCGAATTATTTTGTTTCCTATGCAAACAGATAGTAAATTTCAACTCTGGCATATAATAGTAGTACTAGTAGCAGTAGTAGTAGTAGTAGTAGTAGTAGTAGTAGAACCTAGGAGAAGAGGGAGGAGGAGCAGAAAGAGGAACAGGAGGAAAGGGAAGAGAAAAAGAGTAGTTGCATCATCAGTAGTGGTAGCAGTAGTTGTAGTGGTAGTGGTAGCAGTAGTAGGAGTAGTTAGGAGAGAAGGAACAGGAAGAAAAGGATAAGGAGAAAGAGTAGTTACATCATAATCATCATCAGTAGTAGTAGTAGTACCAGCAGTAATAACATTAATACCGGTACTCACATGAATACACCAACACGCTAGGGCGAATCGATCTCATAACTACGGCGAGGAGGAGTCACCCCGGAGAGCACATTCACCACGACACTCATTGCTCGCCACACACAGAACTCCCGCCACGACAGGCACCGACATCCGCCACACGCACTGTCTGAACGGCGTCACTACAAACAAGCTGTCGGATCAGTCACTTGTTCAGCAAATAACGTTTAATTTTTTTTTTCACTCATAATCGAAATTCACAAGATACATATGAATATCAACGTGGCAACCAAATACTCATGTCAAAATGGAAAGGGTGAGATTTAAAGGGAAGTGAGAGATGTTATGAATATTTAAAAGGTATGTATTCTTATTAAACGTATCGAACTCGAGATTTAAAGGGAAGTGAAGGATGTTACAAATATTTAAAAGGTCCATAGTCTTAAAACGTATCGAACTCCCATTACGAACTATTTCCCACGGTTACAACAGCGAAGATTAATGACCGGGTGGTTTTCATGGGTATATAATTTTTCCGTTCAAGGTACAGCAGCAGAAGTCGTGTCGAACTCTCACTAGGATCACGAAACAGTCCATGGAAACCCCAGCAACTTCCACGAGAGGCTTTTCAAACAGGCGGGATGAGGTGCTGAGATACAGGGGCTTTTGACTCGACACGGGGCAATGGGAGCAGAGAGGGAGCGAGAGGCTGTGAAGTCGGAGCGGCGGCCGAGAGCGTTTACCTTCTTCTGACACCGGGTGCACACTGACTCCACGTCTCTACTCCACTGATTCGGACAATGCCTCCTCTTTCCATCCTCCAGTAACGCACTCGACGCGCGTTTCCATTTTCCGTGTTTCTCCCGATTTCTACGTGGTTGTCTGTAGGTGTGTTTGTTACCTGTCGTTATTCTCTCTCTCTCTCTCTCTCTCTCTCTCTCTCTCTCTCTCTCTCTCTCTCTCTCTTCCCCATAAGCACACGAAAAGACAGCCATAGAACATGAATAAATTGTCATATAAATTATCATATCTTCAAAGCAAGAGGAACAGAATGCAATTACACGGGGTAATTAATATTAATATTCAAAAAGAGACATGCGTAAAAATATATCTATCGACTGTGTGAATCAAAGAGCCATTTCACATGTTCTTCCCTTGGCAACGATATGAGATGCACCCCTATAGCCCGCCTTACATGAAGTGGTGGTGGTGGAGGAGGAGGAGGAGGGAGAAGAGAAGAAGCCAAGAAAGAGGAGGAGATGATGAAGAAGAAGAAGAACAAGAAGAACAAGAACAAGAAGAACAAGAAAAAGAAAATGAAGTAGAGCAAGAACAAGAAGAAAAACAAGAACAAGAAGAACAAGAAGAAAAAGAACAACAACAAGAAAAAGAACAAGAGGGATATCTTACGAAGTTCTTTTGAGTTTCTGCTGTTCGTCACGTTCTTAAGTGTCTCTTCTGTAACTTCATGCTGTGTTCTTTAAGTCCAAGAGGAGAGAATGTTTTCTTTATAATTTTCGGAAACAACACAACGTAAACAAATGGAAGTGTCATGGAATACAAAGTACTCCACTGCCGCTTCCCACTCCCCTCACAGGAACACTGAGACGCATCCTGAGACCCTTAGACGCAGGACGGGCCCTGAAGACCACTTTATTATACACAGCGCAATAGTTAGCACCGGAGGAGTACTAATACTACATGTTACAAAGTACATGACACCGGCGCACCCGAAACACAAATAACTAAGGATAAAGTAAATATATTAGAGGATAGACAGAGTAAGTAAGGTCCGGCAAACTGGGAGCATCAAGCATAAGGATCAGTAAGGGAAAATAAAATGTCTCACTTAGATTCAGATTATTGTAAGAGAGCATGTTTCAGAAGACATTGAGTTACAGTCACAAACGGCTCTTGGAAAAAAAAACATCTTACTGGATGAAGAGATAACAAATATTCTGCTAAGATGTGCCTAGTTGCCCTGCACGATGCACATAAATTAGTAACGCTGTAAAGCAGAGGACGAGATGCATCAGGCTGATTTTTTTTAGTTATATGCAAAGAGCACTGACAGCACGGCGATCTTTAAGTTCACATAATACATTTCCATCACAGAGAAAAATAGCGGCCCGGAAAACCTTATCGATTAGTGCCAAGTGACACCCGGCAGCAGGACATCAGATTGGCACCAGTAGTCAAGGACATTAATATTAGGCTAGACACCGCAAAGAACTGACAAACTGAGTCTACAAAAACTTTAAATGCCATTCTAATTACTAATCCAAGCTGTGAGTGGCAGAAGACACAAATAAACGACTGCGACATTCAAACGTTAAATTTGAATCGAAAATAAGACCGAGAATCGTCACCTCCTCAGATAAATCTAATGCCATACCGTGAAGAAATAATAAGACCGAGAAGCGTCACCTCCTAATAATAAAACCGAGAAATAATTAGATCGAGAACCGTCACCTTCTTAAATACACTTAATACTCACCCGTCTAGAAATAGCGAGCCAGGAGCAGGGAATAGGAAGAGACCGACTAATACGCATCCTTTTAGTCTCTATTGGATTCAGTTCGATTAGATTGGGATGGAATCGCACTTGGTAACAGCTAAAACTTGAATACTTGTACTATCACACACACACACACACACACACATACACACACAGAAGAAGTTATGCGAGTTCCAATACATCTTATCGACAAACATACACGACGTTTATCCTCCCTTAATGCCTTCCTCATTCCGGCAGTCTTCATAAAATCCTCACCCGCCGACCGATATTCCCAGCCATTATTCTGAACTCATCGCTCCTTCCCCCTTCCTCTCCTCCGATTTCAACCCCTAAGCCTGCTGCTCACTCTCCCTTTCCTCCGCCACCCGCCAGACCGGTCACCCTTCCCCTGCGGCGGTGAGAGGCACGACTGCTTCGCTCACAAGTAAATGTAGTTCTCCCACAACACACAACAGACGCTTAGAGACTTACGGGAGTGAAATAAAAATGTATATCGTAGTCATTTCCATAGTTTTATATGTAACAAAGCCTTAGTAGCCTCTATATATGTCTGTACCTATCTATCTATCTGTCTGTCTGCCTATTTATCTATATATATCTACGCCCAAAGAACGAGAGCAATCAGTTGAAGAATTGTGCACATAGGCCACTGGATTTCATTGAGAGGCGTCAACAATATCAGCCTTGAAGTCATCCTCGTTATATTTAGCATTAGTTAAACCTCATATCAATTATGCAGTGCAGTTCTAGTGTTCCTTTTACAGAATGGATATCAGCAAGTTAGAATACGTGCAGTAGTGAATGACAAATGTTATTCATGAGTTGAAAACCTTGAACTTGCCATATATTGATAGGCTTCACCGTTCAAATTTGCTTTCTCTACAGAAGGGAAGGGTGCGAGGGACTTAAATGAAGTTTATATAGGATGAAGAGATTCAATAAGGGCGATATCAGTAAGGTTCTGCAGGTAAAAGAGCAGGAAAGGTCTGAGGCCGTGTAGTAAAGGAAGGGAGGACTAGTGGTGGGCGGTGGTGTCAGATTTACAGGGGCTGCCCTGTGTAGGTCAACTGGCCTTTTACAGACTCCTTTTGTTCTTATCTGCTAGTGCTCATGCTCTCTCTCTCTCTCTCTCTCTCTCTCTCTCTCTCTCTCTCTCTCTCTCTCTCTCTCTCTGGCCACAGGCTTCTAGTACAAAAAGATACAAAAATAAAGTCGATAGAGATAGACAGATAGGTAGCTAGATAGATTCAAAGACATTACATTAATGGCCATCATGAAGATTATAGGAGAGAGTTCGTTAGTACCGGTTGAACTCTGTGTGTGTGTATGTGTGTGTGTGTGTGTGTGTGTGTGTGTGTGTGTGTGTGTGTGTGTGTTTGTGTGTGTGTGTGTGTGTGTGTGTGTGTGTGTGTGTGTGTGTGTGTGTGTGTGTGTGTGTGTGTAAAACTTCTAACCCCTTTTTTTCTTTCATTAGCAAAGGTCAGTTAGCCAACGCTTACTCTAAGGTAGTTTCTCTACTCACGCGGCAATCTAAAGACTTTCTCTCTCTCTGTAAAAATAATCCGAAATCTTTCTTCAGTTACATAAACAACAGAAAGGCGATCAGAAGTGGAATTGGACCTTTAACAAACAACGACGGTGCACTAGTGACTGACAGCCAACACACTGCAAACCTCTTAAACAGTTACTTTCCCTCGGTGTTTAATACTAACAGTCTTCCTCCCACTACCACCAGCACCAGTACTAATGTAAATCTCGAGCATGCATTGCCTAATTTTGAAATAACAACCGATGAAGTCCTTAAAGCTATTCATTCACTTAAAACAAATAAAAGTCCCGGACCCGATAAAGTATATCATATACTGCTTAAAGAAACAAAGAGCGAAATAGTCTCCTCCCTCACAAACGTATTCAATATGTCCTTGCGACAAGGCATCGTCCTTTCGGATTGGAAAAAGGCTAACGTGACACTGATTTTTAAGAAAGGAGACAAAAAAACACCAGGTAACTACCAACCCATTAGTCTAACTTCAATTGTAGGTAAGCTACTTGAGAGCATAATTAGAGACAAAATTGTGAGTTACCTCGAAAGCCACTCATTAATTGGGGATTCACATGGCTTCCGTAACAAAAGATCCTGCCTATCAAACCTAATGACCTTTTATAACGACCTCTTCTCAGTTTATGATGTAACCAAATCATTGGACGTAGTCTATCTTGATTTCTAGAAAGCGTTTGATAAAGTCCCACATCATAAATTACTTTATAAATTAAAGCAAATAGGTATTGACGGGCAAGTAAACCAATGGGTCGCGAATTGGTTGAGCAACAGACAACAAAGAGTAGTGATTGACGGATTTAACTCAGAGTGGGCGCCGGTCACTAGTGGCGTCCCTCAGGGCTCGGTTCTTGGCCCATTGCTCTTCATTATTTACATCAACGACATGGATGTTGGACTCAATAATGGCATTAGTAAATTTGCAGACGACACAAAGATTGGTAACTCGGTTCTCACTGACGAAGACAGGCAAAGCCTCCAAGAGGATTTGCACAAAATTTCAGCTTGGTCGGATAGATGGGAGATTCCCTTTAACGTAGACAAGTGCCAGGTCCTTCAAGTTAGAACAAGAAATAAGAAGTTCGATTACGAAATGCGCGGCGTTAAACTCACAAGCGTTCAATGCGCTAAGGACCTGGGGGTCAAAATCGCGTCAAACCTCAAATTCTTATATCAATGCATCGATGCAGCAAATAAAGCGAACAGATTGTTGGGCTTCATTAAAAGAAACTTTTTATTCAAGAATAAAGATGTAATACTTCCGCTCTACAATAGTTTAGTCAGACCCCACTTGGAATATTCGGTACAGTTTTGGTCTCCTCACTATGCAGAGGACATTGCTAAATTAGATGTTCAGCGTCGGGCAACAAAAATGATCCCTTCCTTGCGAAACAAATCCTACGAAGAAAGGCTTTCCATCCTTAACATGTTCTCTTTTGAGAAACGTCGCCTCCGAGGAAAACTGATCGAATGTTTTAAAATACTTAATGGTTTCACGAATGTAGACAGAACAAAATTGTTTATGATCGATGACACTTTGCGAACGAGGAACAATGGCATAAAACTCAACTGTAGACAAGTAAATTCAGACTGCACCAAATTTTTCTTCACCAACGTTGTAGTGCGAGAATGGAATAAGCTCCCACCGTCAGTGATCCAATGTAACACGATTGACTCTTTTAAAAACAAGCTCGATCGTCACTTCCTTGAACTTAATATTAACTAGAGTAGAAAAGCAACGTTTTGGAGCCATCTGATTAGTGTAGATTCACTTAGGTTTAAAGACAGACCACCTAGTCTGGACCATGGGGTCTGTGTGGTCTGATTTTCTATGTAATTCTATGTAATTCTCTCTCTCTCTCTCTCTCTCTCTCTCTCTCTCTCTCTCTCTCTCTCTCTCTCTCGTGTGTGTGTGTGTGTGTGTGTGTGTGTGTTTCGCCGCATACAGGGTCAGGAAGTAAAAAGGGAAGCATGCACCTTCACTCTTCCCCGCCCCGGCCTATGCATGGTCAATTTTTCCACCAGCATCGACTGAGTGAAGACCATCCCCAAAGCTGTCTATCAAACCAACCGAGATTTACGACGTCGGTCAGATGGAGACTCGGGAGATAGCACATGACAAGCACAAACACGTTGCACGCAAGCAAAGGTCAGGGCTGAATATCTTTCCCTCTAAAGAAGGCGTAAACGGGTTGTAAATTTGCTGCGCTTACAAGAACAAGACAAACATCATGAAATGCAATTCCACAAGTAATGAATGCCTTCCTCGAATAGATAAGAAATTACTGGAGTACACTCCTTTTCAGTAACACATTGGTACTGATGCTGAAATGCATTATGTGATATATGTGATAGTGTTTTTGTGCAACAAAAATGAATTTATAAAAAAATACAATCATACAGCCACACAGTGAGCAGTGTGTAGCGCGCTCGCCTCACAACCTAATCGTCCCGGGTTAGGTTCCGGAGCGGAGTGGAAACGGATGGAGTCTCCTTCAATCAGTGTTCCCCGTCCACCCGCCAGTGAATGGGTACCGGGTGTCAGTCGGGGGTTGTGTCCCGTCTCCCGAGTGAGTGTGGGTTTGAGGTGTGTTTAAAGAGAGAGATGTGGTAACATGCGGCAACAACATCCAGGATGCTGTACAATAATTTAACGGACGCATGCAAAAACTCGCTACCTGCCTACCAAGTCCTCTCACCTGTCTGCCGCTTCCGTATCTTCGCTGGTGTCACTTTCCTTTATCCCGAATAAACCATGATCGTTGACGCACACGATAAAAGGCTTCCCGGTTATCCAAGGCAGCGCCGGAGCGGCCAGGGATAGTAACTGAAACTTCCAAACACAGTGCAAGGAGCACTACGAATGGACTTTTGCCACAAATGCTCCTCTGCCGCTCACATAACTCGCTATGGTTCACGTCATTGCACCATTAGCTTCTCCGTTTCCAAAGAAAAGAAAGTCCAAACACTAGTTCACTGCGGCCCCATGAACGGAACACACCCACACCCACTCACCCACACACACACTGGTTGCCACGGGCAGCGCGGATACCTACTCCCCGCCACACCGACCAAACGTCACTGACTCCGCCGCCCGGTGTTGCAGAGACCAGTCACCGAACGAAGGTGGATAGCTGCGGCATGCCGCGGCGAGCCTTGATTACACAGCCCAACTGACGCCTGCTCCTTCAGGCTTTATTTGTTGCCTGTGCACCCATCGTCGCCGAGTCATGGTCCTCTGCAGGGGAGGTCCTCGGTTTGAGGTGGTCAGTGCTACTATCCGATGGCGATTGTGCAGGATAGTCGATGAATAGGTAACTTAGACGACGTAGAAAAGATAAACTAAAATATGAAAGTTACAGATGTTGGTGTGATTTTTAATCATTAAATTTCGTTCAATCGTAAGATAAAGTATTAAAAATAACTATACCACAGTATTCTAAATGAAACAAACTTTTTCACGTAATATATGGAATTGAGTATGTTGAGCAAATTCACTTAACTGCATAAGATTGTAACTTTTCCTTGCTGTCCTCTGGGCTTCTGGGAGGCCCTGAGGCCCCTGATATGCTCACGCCCGCCCCTCACACGTGCTTTAATTGAGCTGGGCCGCGGCGAGGGTAAACACGCGGCCCAGTCACCACGATCTTGGGCCTTCAAGTCATGTCCTTGAGATGCAGAATTGTGTCTGTGCCTCTGTATGCAAGCGGAAGAAAATGGAACGGGGAAACATTAAGGTTTGATTTACTTTCTTTGGAAACGCATGGGTTCCTGCGTTGTACTTTGACCTGATCGATCGAGCTTCAAACGGAGGCTGGAAAGGGTTCACGTCAGAAGTCAGGATGCTGATGGCCCTGATCAAGGATTCTTTAGAGTCTTAGACAGTTTCCTTGACCCTGATCTTGATCCTAGTTTGGAAGGTATAATCACCAAGGAGTTTTTCTTGGTCATGAGGAGAGGAAGATCGAAAACCCCTGACCAACACAGATGCGCGGGCGTGGGCGCTTGTGTGGGCCGCTCACACATAAAATTATGAGCATGACCGAGTGCGCACGCGTGTGTGTGTGTGTGGGGGGGGGGGGGGTAGGGGTTGGGGGGGTGTACTTCACCATGGTCTGACCACGTGCTGGACTTGCGATCCCCAGCTTGTAAGGAGAGCACGCTAACCACTGCATTACTGAACTGCATGTGTGTGTGTGTGTGTGTGTGTGTGTGTCAGTCAGCAAAGGGATGAATCAGCGCGGCAGCGCCCCTTTCCTCCCTCTCCTCCACTCCCGTGCTCTCCGTGAGGACCGTGACCAGTGACACCTCCCGCACCAAGACCAAGATCAGTCTGGACTCTGAATTGTGGCAAAACAAAAGCAGCAGTACAGAAGTTTTGGACAATAAGATAAAAAAGAACGAAAGAAAAAAGGAAAATAATGGACCCAGACAGTAAAGAGCTATATCAGGGAGTGCCGTTACAAAGGCAAAACTACCGACCGACTACTACTACTACTACGTACAAGCTGTAAGGAATAGTATTGTGCCCCATGTACGTACGATACTGTATGTTCTGTATGTTTTTCCTTTACACAAGAGATGCAGTACAGAGAGATATCCCAAGTCACCGATAACATCAAGATCAAGTTTAAGGTGAAGAAACTTAATTACCTGGTATATATATAAAGTGAGACTGGAACAAATAGAGGATGCAAGATTAGCAAGAAAAGTATAGTTGTGGAATATAAGAGATGGCAAATGGGCGAATAAATGTGGGCGAATGATAGACAGGACTGTTATGCTAAGTAGGTGGGTGTATACCGACCCTTTGAAGATAGGCAGAATGTGTTTGAATGGAGAATAACAAACAGAAATGGAGAAGGGTTTGAGTGGGATGTAAGAAAGTGGAAGAATGTGATAGATATGGCAGTTAAAGATGAGGGATTGATCAAATGGATTGATTGATTGTTTATTGTTGCAGGTAAACAACAAGGGAGAAGGGAGGAACATGCCATCCCAACCCCCAGGCAGGACTGTGTGATTATACAACTATTAATACATGTGTAGGTAGCACCATGAAACTAAAAAAGATACAATGGTGAAAGGAGACTCTCGACTGGTACAGGGAGAAAGAGGCCCCAAAGTGTGAGGTGTGGTATGAGGGAAGCCTGGGAGGTGATCTTTTCCGTGCTAGAGCGCAGTGTCTGGATGTAAATGCAAGGAACTATAGATGGTCGAGTCCCGCAGCAAAGTGTGCCAGATGTGTGACAGGGGTGTGGACGAGACTGTGCATCATGTAGTGCTGGAATGTAAGAAGTGTGACAGAGAGAGAACGAAGATGATGCATGTGTGTCTGAGTGAGATGGGACGTGGAGTGAATGGGAGGACTGGAAGGGAGTGGATGGTACTGGTGCTGGGGCTCAGGGGAGAGACGAGTGGACGAGTGATTGAGGCAGTGAAAGAGTTCTTGGAGAGCATGTGGCGTGCAAGATGTAGGCAATGACATCTTGCCCCGAGTAGCTGAACACCGATTTTCTGTATGTTTTGTTTTTTCTTTCACAGGAGCTGCCGATACAAAGGCCTGGCTGGGAGAAATCTCAAGCCACCTGTGACATCAAGATCAGAGGAAGGGAGTGGATGGTGCTCAATGATGGTGCTGCTGCTGGGGCTCAGTGGAGAGATGAGTGGACGAGTGATTGAGGCAGTAAAAGAGTTCTTGGAGGGCATGTGGCGTGCAAGATGTAGGGAATGATATCTTGCCCCGAGAACATAGACTTTCCGCATGTTTTTTTTTCCTTTCACAGGAACTGCCGATACAAAGGCCTGGCTGGGGAGAAATCCCGAGCCACCTGTGACATCAAGATCAAGATCAAGATCTACTCAGTGAAGAAGAGCCACAAGGGAACTTATATAATTTAACTACTTATTCTGTTTTCCTTCTCTTTAAGTGTCACTGTGCTGAGAGATGAATTACATAAGCAATTAAATACACAGGTACGCTATGGCCCTGAGACTGCTCACCCCTCATCTGTCCTCTGCTGCACTTAATGACCTCAAGCACGCCCGCCTCCTTCTGCCTTGCCCAAGATATACCAGTGTCCTCAGAAGCTACCATGCCATAAGTTCAAGGCGATACACTGCCATGGGAGCCTTGAGGACGAGACCAGCCACTGAGAAGTATGTGTTGGGAGGTGCGGGACATCCTTTAGTAACTTAATCTTATTTTTTTTCTTATTTTTATTCTTGTTCTTATTGTTCTTGTTCCTCTTGGCTCTTGTTCTTGTCTTTCTTGTTCCTCTTGTTCTTAGTTTCGTTCTTGTTCTTGTTCCTCTTTTTCTATTTCTTTGTTTTGTTCTTCTTTCTCTTGTTCTTGTTCTTAGTTTTCTTCTTGTTCTTGTTCCTCTTCTTCTTCTTCTTTTTCTTACACTTAGCCCATTGTTAATATGGAACTAAATGTAGCCATCTCGCGCTAGGTTAATAATGTTGCTGTCTCGCATAAGGTCAATACTGGCATGTTGCATTTTATTTCTCTGAATGCAGTGCAGTAACCAAGAGCTTCCAGGAAACTAAAGAAATTCAAAATATTAATGTATAATGTTTATGAGTGCAGTCTAGTGTAATGGCACCAGAGGGACCAGATCAGGATATATTAGGTTACTATATGTAGTTGGGTTAGGTTAGGTTTGGTTATATTACATTAGATTTAGTTTTGTTCGATTTGTATACGGTAGTTGAATTGTTTACGATAAATGTGTGCTTCACACTTTGCCACTGTTGCCATGGTGGCGGAGAAGGCTACCCTCATCTCCATGTTCCCCCCTTTTTTTTCCGTCTTACACTTAGCCCATACCACCACTGGGCTCTCTTGGGGAAATGTTTAAAACTTCACCTGTCTCATAATCGCATATGAAATAATTTATATCTGATATGCTTTGATGTGGTTTTGATCAGTCCACTGACTATTCCCTGGTAAACCACTAGTTTCTCAAATATCTCTTCACTCTCCACCCTTCCCAAAATTTTGTGATGTCCACATCAAAATAATGCTAATAAATAGCATACACTTCAAAACTCATCAGAAATAAAAGTTTCATCATCACAGTACACAGAAATGAAGGAAAAAATGTACTTATGCCCTCACAAGCCCATGAGCAAGGCAGACCCTACCACCACTGGAGTTGCCGCCTTGACCGCCAGCAAAGCATATCACACTTATTTATATACACAAATACTAAACAAATGTAACCAAACCTAACAACAATTCCCAACCCTAACCAAGGAGAGGTGATGGCCAAGTGGTTACCGTTTGCACATGGTGATCCCAAGAACCCGGGTTCAAGTCCCTCCGTTAGATGTTGACCAGTGGCCGAACATAACCCATATGCTGTTCAGATCTTCAGTCAACCCTTACTTCAGTGACAGGTCAAAAGGAGCATCAGGGGCCATCGTAGGCAGAGCAAGAATCATATACCATGCCAGCCACTGAAAATAAGTTGCCTGCACCACTAAAGGGTAGAGATCGTCCTGCAGGCCCTTCAAAAGAGCCTATTGGTGCTATGGGCAGCACATAAGAAAAAATAGAATAAGATAACCACCTCCAAATAGGGGTCTTTGTCCCTCTTGACCTTTTCATTTAGCCATCTCCACAGCTAACCACTGGAAGATTAGTGTTAAACCTACACAAAGCTAAAATCAATTTACATTGTTTCCCTCTTTTCCAGATTTGTCATCAAACAAAGCCAAGTCACTCTCAGCTCCAGTGTTGGGCCAAACCAGTGCTGGAGTTGTCAGTCAGTTATTCCCACTGATACTGAATTCTGCCTCAGCTGCAAGAGCTTGCAGCCACTGAACAAACAAAGAGACTACTTCACTGTTCTTGGGATCCAGAAGAACTTTAGTATTGACACCAAGGCTCTGGCAAAAAGGTTCAGAATGTTGCAGGCTCAGTATCATCCTGACAGATACACACTTAACCCTGAGGTAAGTGTTTGTCATTACGTACTTAATCCTGTCCCTGGATTATCACAGGGCATATATGAATCATACATGCATTTCTATTTTCATTTTTATGTAAATTTCACTTGTTCAATAATGTTTTTTCTTTTATTATACCTTCTGTGTGATGGTTTACTAATGCTGACATTATTCATAATCCTTCAGAATCTTAGCATGAAAAATCCTTAAGAAAGTGTACATGAGTGGCTCATGTAGCAGCATCTGTGGCAGGAAAGGAATGAATAGCCCATAGCACCTTAAAAACATTAACAAAACAAATCTTCCAACTTCCCCCTCCAGAGAGAGCAACAGTTTGCCCATGACCACTCATCTGCTGTCAACAAGGCGTACCAGTGTCTCCTGCACCCTGTAAGTCGTGCAGTGTACCTGCTGGACCTAGCTGGACAGCCTCTGCACGAAGGCCAGGTAGCAAGAGGCAGTAATTGCCATCTGTAAGGGGTTTAAATATTAATGGGTGGCTGCCATGAAAGGTTGAATAAGCATAAGTTTATCACTGTGAAGAACAGAACCTACCTGTAGCTCTCAGATGAAGTAGTGAAATGCTTTTGGTGGGAAAAGAGCTCATGCACTGACAATAGTAAATGTATAAGCGAAGTGAATTAGTTTTACAAGGGAAGTAGCATAGAGCTGTGAAGGACAGGAAATTAGTAAAGGAATAAAGAAGTTTACAGGGTAGATTTCTAATACAGACTATCTGGTGTTTTCTTATAAGGTGATAAAGCATGAAATGGTACCAAAATGTTTGAAAAAGAAAACATGATAGTCTTGTGAGAAATTACCTTTTCTTTTTAACACCCACCTGGCAGCTAGCAGCCACCATGTCTGTATACATGATGGAGCGGCTGATCACTCGCATGTCTGGTCATATTCTTTGTTGTTATGGTGCTTGTCCATTGCCAACCATTTTTCACTATATATATACTAAACTACCAGAAAGGGATTGGATTTTACACAAGACACCTTGAGCTGACAGACAAAACCTTATATAATTTTAGCCTGTTCTTCACTACTTATGGTGGCTTTACACAGGGTAATGCACTGCAGTTTACAGCCAGTTAGCATAGCCAGGTAGAGGTTCAGGGAACACTCCAGAATGCTGTACAGAAGAGTAAGGCCACCATGCTCCTTTTGTCCAGCCATTAACATCAATCAGAAACTATTATAGAGATTTTGGGATTAAAATGAGTTGAAGGAGGTTATTTAGGTGTGGCAGAGGAGCTCGTAATGGAAATACCAGTGTGAGCATATTAGAAATGCTGTCCAGCACATGACTGTTTTATTGTCTTCCAGGTCGATATGAACTTAGAGTTCCTAATGGCAGTAATGGAGATGAACGAAGAGCTTGCCGAAGCAGAGGACAAAGACACCATTCAAGCTATACGCCAGCGCAACATGACAATTCTGGACAGCTTATTAAAGTAAGTTACAATGCATTTAATGCACTTTCTCACCCATTTAAAGTAATAATTGTCATCATACGGTTCTGCTGCAGTTCCTGTAATGTTAGAAGGAGGCTTCTAGATACTTGTTTTAAGAGATACAGGAAATATCGATATTAGCTTCTTTGAAAAAAATGCCATTCAGAGTAGCCTTGGTTAACCTCTTGACTGCGGATTTCCTACAAGAAGACATAACCAAGCTACAGGAATGGAATAAAAAGTGGCTGCTACAATTCAATGAAGAAAAATGTAAAGTCCTGCACCTTGGAAGGGGATATCCAGCATACCAATACCACATGGGAAACACTCCACTATCCACCACAGAGGCAGAGAAAGACCTGAAAGCATACGTTACCAGGCTACTAGTGAAAGCCAAATCCGTGCAAATCACAGCGGACGGGTTAAGCATCTCAGGTTGTTCTCAGATCTGAGTTAATTACCATGAATGGAACACACATTTAACTCTTGCAAATATTAATCATTATTCACAGAAGCATATTGGAAAACTTGTTTACTTCATTGAACTGTATAGTTATGTGGATAAAACTGTGAGAATGTGTCTCCACAGTCTCCTCTCTTTTAGTAGCTTGTAACACCTTTTGATGTCTACTTATTATGCCTTTTAATGTTTTAACTAACTCAAGAGGCTGTGTTTCTATACTAAAACACAACAGTCAAGTGTTAAAGCATAACACCCATATAGACTCAGCAGGAGGTGTGAGTTTCAGATAATTTGTGTGCAACAACCAGACATGACGAGTCTTTCCTTTGAATGTTAGACTGGATATTAAATCTATCCTAAATACACGTTACACAAAAATCAAACAAACAGGAAGGGGACTTGGAAAAGCTCTCATAAGTAGATGATAAACAAACCTGTTTTTAACTTGAAATCTAAACATAGTAGAGGATGTAACAGTGCTAAAGAAGCTCTTTGTATTCTTTGATGACTAATTGGCAAGATGCAGATTACTCTGAGTATTACACCAAGTAAATAAACACCCCATGCTATTTAAGTCAGGAAGAAAGCTAAAAAAAATTCAGAACAAATTCATAAATCTCCAGATTAAGCCTGAAGGACATATAGCGGAAGCAAATGACAAACTGACTAAAGAGTGTAATGGAGGCAGTACTAAAAAATGGAGGAAAGCACCTGTGAACAGCTGCAGTAAACTAACTAATGCAAAAGATTTCACAAAGAAGTATTGGAAGGGATGATACAGAGTTGGCATAATTGACAAAACTTATCAGCAGCAGGAAAGTTGATGATTTTTGTAAATTTCATATGGTTAAAATTTGAGAACCTTTAGAAAATGGCAGAAACATGAAAACAGGGCAGAAATAACTTGTTTGCTTTAAAAGATACAATTGGAGATGTCATAAATAATATGGAGGAAGTAGTAAGAATTGCATAACAATCTACACTGAATTGTTCAGCAATCAGGATGGGCATTGGGATGATGAGATGAAAAAGGTGCTGAACTTGAAGCTCCTACTGTAAACGAGGATAACTCTCTGAACGCTTTGAAAGAAATGAATACGAGTAAAGTAGATGACCTAACGATAGACCTGATCAACAATGCTGGTAATTTTAAATATAATTTGAATAAATACAAAATGGTTTTGAGTCAGAGTTCCTAGAGCTCAGAAAAATGCCACTTTATATTAATTCATGAAAAAGAAGACATAAAAGATTTAAATTATTGCCAACCAATTTGCTTATTCACTGTAACGGGCAAATATTTTACTAAGAATATCAGACATTAAAACTAACCATCCAAGAGAAAAAATAAATAAATATTGAAGTGGAATCTCAACAAGTAACCACATCCACACCACCAGGAGAATAAGTTTTTTTTTTCCCAACATTCCAACACGTCCCCCTGAGACGTGAGGCAAAGGCAAAGGGTTCCCCACGACTTAAGGCTTTTAAGCTTTATCCATAACATTCATTGCACACCTCACAAGGGATTGTTCACCACCAGTTCGGGAATCACTGCTTTACAAAATTCCTCAATCTAAGATAGGAGAAGCAATTTTACCACAATAGAGGCAAATGCAGACTTATAGTCTTAGCATTGGTTTTACATTATTCATGCAAATTGTCCATCAGGATGGCATGCAAATGGATTATCTTTTTGTTTCTATTCATTCCAGAGAAGCAGACGCTGCTTTCTCCAGCAATGACATTAACACAGCCAGGGTGGTGGTGGCCAAAATCAAGTACTACAACAGCATTTATGAGAAAGTAAAAGCCTTAGAGAGAAAACATGGCATTGTTGAGTAAAGGCAAATCAGTTGCAGCTAAGCTGCAATGTGCAAAAGTAAATAAATCGCATATGTAATAAAATTGTGTAAAAAAATAAATATGTTTTATAATTAGTATTTACTTCAGTTCTGGAATTTAACCTTTTGGGTATCCATGCCCTCATCCCAGAGACATGGTTGTGACAAATGTGTTCCTGAATTCCACCCTGCCATAAGAGGCATCCATAGAGGAAGTGACTCTCACAATACAGGAGGTTAAAGTTATGAACTTAACCCTCTTAACTATTATTGCTGAAAATACTCAACAGAAAGATCATGGCTTTCTTTATACCCTGCCCTGCCTTCATGAAAAACAGGCTCACTAATGACGATTAAGGTAATGATGAAGGAGACACCTTCAGAGCATCAAATCTATTCAAAGGGTGTCAGCCCTACCAGTACGCCAAAAAGGCAATAATTTCAAACCACTCAAAAAGCTGGATCTTATCAGTGCATCAAGAAGCTGAAGCTGACTAGATGTCAAATTATTAAAAAAATAGATGCCTTCAGAGCATCAAAAATGGATCAATGCATCAAAAACTTTAGATCTTTGCAAAGTGTCAAAAATATCATCAGATCTTAGCAAAGCATCAAAGCACACTATGTACTGGTACATCTTTAGCTACTGTTTACCTTCCTGAGCAGAAAATAGAATGAATGGTAGAGACCTTATTTTTGGGGGAAGGAGGCACCTATCTTTCAGCCACCTCTTGGATTTTTTTTTAGGTGAGGTAGCGGCTTTTTTTTTTTTTTTTGTTTGCTTTTGTGCCCTTGAACTCTCTCCCTTTGCTAAAAAAAAAAAAAAAAAAAACTACTGTTACCCAGGTTTTCCCAGGTACCTACTTATTGATTAGCCTGAAAGAAATGATGAACAACTGGGTGAGGTGCCTGCCGACTGTCTGGGTCAGAATTTGATTCTGGACCCGTGGATTCCTAGCCAGAAATGCTAACCTCTAATGTGAAGGGAAAAATTATGATAAACTAGTAGGATATCCAGGGTGCAGTGGCAGGAAGGTGGATGGCTTGGAATTGGCAGAGGAAGGAAAGGCAAGGAGAAGGGTATCAGAGGTATACTTGCAGGAAGTAACAAAAGATAGGTTAGGATACAACAAGGGAGACTATCCCAATTAATGTTGCAGTTGTGATGGAAAAGTGGTTAGGTGACAGTTATGCATATGTGAGCTGAAAGTGAGGAAAACTGGGGAAAATAAGAAGCTGTGTGATGCCTTTATGGCAATTTGTTAAGGACACAAAAGCCTAAATAGTGCATCAGTAAATAATAATGTTCATATGCTCCACAGAAAAGGCTAATTTAAGAATTAGACATTGAAGAATCAAGTGATGTATAGGAATAAAGGTGCAGAATCAGCAATATGCTTCACCATTCTAAGCAATGCAGTGATAAAAAAAAAACTGGAGGATGTTGAAAATTAAGAAAGATATATGTTTGTTTTGGTTTTAGGTTATGTTAGGTTAAGTTTAGTGTATCTTCAAACACATGATAGCCAGCACCTTACGGTATAAATCAACAAAGAATGACCTCACTTTGTTGTATAGAAAGTCTCGTTAATAAGGAAGCATATATGAATTTTCTGAGTTGAGACCAATAGTAACTACAGTCACCATCGTTCCGCATGAACTTATCGCATGAATTTGTCAGACGATCAGGATCGTTTCCGCCTGCAAATTTCCGCCTTTGTTTACATTTCCAAGACCAAGACCGAGACTTTCCTGCAGTGACAGCCTTCCTCATCCTGGTGTCACTTCTGGCAGTGAGAGGTGTCACTATCCAATTCTTCAGAGTCTCATGATCCTCTAAACTCAGCTCTTTTAACAGCCTGCCAACCATGAGCGCATCCATGCACGCTTTTTGGCTTGTTTATCAAATTTTTGATGTCAAATTATTTGACATGAATTTGATCGTGTGTTTGATGTCAAATCTTTAATCATCTGATTTCAGTAGATATTTTTGATTTGACATCAAGCAAATTAGTTAGTGATTGGACATAATCAGAGGAGGACGTGCACGGCTCATCGTCATCATGGCTCCATCGAAACAGGAAAATAAATTTCTTAAAAGAAATGGGTTATGAGACTCTGTTACTCTTCTGAATCTTTTCATTTTGTTATTCATTTTGTTATCATTCACACTAATTTACTTTATTAATGAATGTTTTATTTTGCATTATATATTTTGTCAGAATGAGGTACATTTGAACATATATTGTTCATTTAAGAATTATGTATTTACGTTTATTTAGTATATTCATCTGAATCTTTTCATTTTGTTATCATTCACACTAATTTACTTATACGAGTAATGAATGTTTTTTTGCTTTTGTCAGAATGAGGTACATTTGAATATATATTGTTTATTTATGAATTATTTATTTATGTTTACTTAGTAGGCCTATATTCTTCTGAATCTTTTCAGTTTGTTAACATTCTTCTAGAATATGTTTATATAAAATTTCATTTCATTATTGTTATTCATAATTTAGTTCACTAATAAAAATGCATTGGAAAAATCAGCATCGCAAGCATGTGTTAATGGCGTTGCAAGTATCTATAACGATACCACCAATGGCTTGAGGAGAAATGGCACTCAGAATTTCAGGTCTTGAATGTGTTACCAGTAGCCAAGTTCAAATGGTGATATCATAACTGTGTTTTCTTTGGTTATGTATGGTCTCACAAGATCTAATAGTTTGTCAAATGATTCTCCATCCATAAGTTCTTGAAAACATCAGGTTCACTAATTCTTAATTCATTTAATAAAGGAACATGGCCAAATCTTTCGTCTCTTTCGTTTCTGTGAATTTGATGAGAAGTTTGTCAAACCGTCAAATAATTTGACATCAAGTTTCAGACGAAACACCGTTTGTGTGTGACAGGCCGCAGCCAAGATATCGACGATTTTCAGAAAACAACGGAACATTATCCTAAAAAAAACACTGCAGTGTTGCCAGATTGGGCTACTTATCGCAAATTGGGCTACTTTTGGGAACGAAAAAAACATGTTTTATATGACGTGTCAGAGGTGACTTCCCCAAATGCATATTTTCCCATAGGGTTATAGTCCCGCCGTTCGCGGTTTCGCGCATCGCGCCGAAGTCCGGGAACGAAATACCCGCGAACGGCGGGGGATGACTGTATCGGGTTTTGTTAGCTTACTTAAGGAAGACAACAAAATGAAGACCCACAGCAGTCATGAATACTGAGGCATATAAACTGGGGATGATTATTAGTGAGAACTTGACAAAAATAAATACTAACATACTGGGAGAGGAGCAAAGTGAGTGAGTGCACATGAGTGGTCGTGGTCCTGAGCGGATGTGCGTTGCGTCTAGCTCCACATAGAAGTGTTGACATGGTTGTCAGGGCTAAGGGACTGGGGGGTTTGTATTATGTTTTGTGGAATTCTCAGGCGAGAAGTGGATTGGATGCTGTTTGTGTCTCAGGTGGTGTCACGTGAAGTGTGCTAATTTGTCTGGGATCAAGCAGGATAATATACCCAAAATAAATTGGATATGCACCCCATGCCTCCATAAAGCATCTCTGGCTACCAGCATTGTGGAAAAATTGGATGAATTCAAGCAAGAAGTATCTAAAGAAATATCTGTGGTTAAAGATGAGGTTGAATCAAGGGCTGAGAAGGTGCAAGAGGAGCTGGGATCAGTTGTTGACACGCTTCGTGCTGAGCATGCTGAATCCAGTTGGGCTGAGGTGGCGAAGAGAGGCAAGAAAGTGAAGAAGAATCTCCTAGTTGTGAAAGCTTCTACCCAGGAAAAGAAGGCAACAGATATGAAGGATGAAGTCTCCCAGGTATTGAATGGCATTCAAATAACTGATTCAAGATTCACAAATGGGGGTAATATTGTCATGAACTTTGACAATGAGAGTACAAGGGCTGAGGCTGCTCAGAAATTGGAGTCTTTTGAGCAAATTAGTACTAAGAGTGTTGGAAAGCCAAAACCAAAGATCATGATATGCAATGTGCATAAAGAGGAGACCAAGGAAAAAATAAAGGAGACCATCTTAGACTGCAATGAGTTCTTACATACAATTCAGGGTGTTGAGAATAAAACTGAGCTGATTTTTAGTAAGCCTACAGCTGGTGGCAAGATGCACTACATTTTGAGGTGCGACCCAACCGTGAGAGGGCTGATTTACAAGAATCATGACAAGTTAAAATTAGAATGGGGAATATACACAGTGAGAGACAGATACCATGCAATTATATGTTATCATTGTCAGAGATACGGCCATCTTGAGGTCAACTGTACTGCTAAGAGCAATGGAGAAGCTCCAAAATGTTATAAATGCACTGGTGATCATAAATCTAAGGATTGCTCCAAGGCTGAGAAGAAATGCATAAATTGTGTGAAGTACAAGAAGCCTGAAATCAACCACTCAGTGAATGACCAGTGTTGTGTAGTTCTTCAGACTGAAATTGGGAGAATTCATAACATAACTGATCATGGCTATTAATTAGTGTTTGTACTCGAAGATGAATTGTGTGTGATAAGTGTTCAGTGAGTTGGAAATAATTGTTGGATATTTTAATTGTGATACTATAACGAAAACATCAGACATACGAAAACTGAACCAATGGGTATTTGTGATACTATGAAAAGGAAAGATATTGGTATTAGTACAAACCTAAACATGGCTAAGTGACTAAGATAATGCAAAGTTTATTAAAAGGACATCAGTAGACTATTCATGAAAGCAATCTAAGACTCACTCACTCACTACGATGTTTGAGAATAAGTGCACTGAGGATTACTATTGAGGCTAACATTGTAGTTGTTGATGGCCTGAAACCCCATCAGTGGTATCAAAGTGGGCTTAGGAAAGGTAGAGGGGGAGTGGAAAATATGTATACACTGAAAAAAGATTATTGAAAGGAATAGAAAGCAGGGGAGGGAGGGAAGGAGCTATATTTAGTGTTTATAAATAGTATACCTTCTATCCATTCGAAATTGACCTCTCTTTCAGCCATTATCTTCTTTCTTAGGATCAGTGCTAGCAGGCTTTTTTGTTCTTTTATATATTTTTGCCCTTGAGATACTTCCTTTAATGTAGAAAAATAAATAAAAAACTTACCTTGTGATGATTTTCAGGTTGGGCTGCATCTACAGGAACTGCCGTGGTATCCTTTCTGCCCCTAATGTCGGGGAATACTGTGCTCCAGGTCATTGTAGAGGGGCCACATTGGGTATGAAGGCAGTGGTGAGTCTTCAATCTTCTGAAGGAAGTTTCCACACGAGAGGCTGACATATTTCTCAGGTATGGACTGTTGACTAACATTGGCCTACTGCTGAAACTGTTGGCTCTGAGATTCATATTCAGTGTTGAGCTCCCATTACCACTACTACCCAAGGCCACTGAGAAGATTGTCCGGGATTTCATAAGGTCACCAAGAAGATTGTCCGGGTTTTCATAAGGCCACTGAGAAGATTGTCCGGGTTTTCATAAGGTCACCAAGAAGATTGTCCGGGTTTTCATAAGGCCACTGAGAAGATTGTCCAGGTTTTCATAAGGCCACCGAAAAGATTGTCCGGGTTTTCATAAGGCCACCGAAAAGATTGTCCAGGTTTTCATAAGGCCACCGAAAAGATTGTCCAGGTTTTCATAAGGCCACTGAGAAGATTGTCCGGGTTTTCATAAGGCCACTGTCCGGGTTTTCATAAGGCCACCAAGAAGATTGTCCGGGTTTTCATAAGGTCACCGAGAAGATTGTCCGGGTTTTCATAAGGCCACCAAGAAGATTGTCTGGGTTTTCATAAGGCCACTGAGAAGATTGTCCGGGTTTTCATAAGGCCACCAAGAAGATTGTCTGGGTTTTCATAAGGCCACTGAGAAGATTGTCCGGGTTTTCATAAGGTCACCGAGAAGATTGTCTGGGTTTTCATAAGGTCACCGAGAAGATTGTCTGGGTTTTCATAAGGCCACTGAGAAGATTGTCTGGGTTTTCATAAGGTCACCGAGAAGATTGTCCGGGTTTTCATAAGGCCACTGAGAAGATTGTCTGGGTTTTCATAAGGTCACCGAGAAGATTGTCCGGGTTTTCATAAGGTCACCGAGAAGATTGTCTGGGTTTTCATAAGGTCACCGAGAAGATTGTCTGGGTTTTCATAAGGTCACCGAGAAGATTGTCCGGGTTTTCATAAGGTCACCGAGAAGATTGTCTGGGTTTTCATAAGGTCACCGAGAAGATTGTCCGGGTTTTCATAAGGTCACCGAGAAGATTGTCTGGGTTTTCATAAGGTCACCGAGAAGATTGTCTGGGTTTCATAAGGTCACCGAGAAGATTGTCCGGGTTTTCATAAGGTCACCGAGAAGATTGTCTGGGTTTTCATAAGGTCACCGAGAAGATTGTCTGGGTTTTCATAAGGCCACTGAGAAGATTGTCTGGGTTTTCATAAGGTCACCGAGAAGATTGTCCGGGTTTTCATAAGGTCACCGAGAAGATTGTCTGGGTTTTCATAAGGTCACCGAGAAGATTGTCTGGGTTTTCATAAGGCCACTGAGAAGATTGTCTGGGTTTTCATAAGGTCACCGAGAAGATTGTCCGGGTTTTCATAAGGTCACCGAGAAGATTGTCTGGGTTTTCATAAGGTCACCGAGAAGATTGTCTGGGTTTTCATAAGGCCACTGAGAAGATTTTCCAGGTTTTCATAAGGTCACCGAGAAGATTGTCCAGGTTTTCATTAGGCCACTGAGAAGATTTTCCAGGTTTTCATAAGGTCACCGAGAAGATTGTCCAGGTTTTCATAAGGCCACCAAGAAGATTGTCCAGGTTTTCATAAGGCCACCAAGAAGATTGTCCAGGTTTTCATAAGGTCACCGAGAAGATTGTCTGGGTTTTCATAAGGCCACTGAGAAGATTTTCCAGGTTTTCATAAGGCCACTGAGAAGATTTTCCAGGTTTTCATAAGGCCACTGAGAAGATTTTCCAGGTTTTCATAAGGCCACCAAGAAGATTGTCTGGGTTTTCATAAGGCCACTGAGAAGATTTTCCAGGTTTTCATAAGGCCACCGAGAAGATTGTCTGGGTTTTCATAAGGCCACTGAGAAGATTTTCCAGGTTTTCATAAGGCCACCGAGAAGATTGTCTGGGTTTTCATAAGGCCACTGAGAAGATTTTCCAGGTTTTCATAAGGCCACCGAGAAGATTGTCTGGGTTTTCATAAGGCCACTGAGAAGATTTTCCAGGTTTTCATAAGGCCACTGAGAAATTGCCCGGGTTTTCATAAGGCCACTGAGAAGATTGTCCGGGTTTTCATAAGGCCACCGAGAAGATTGTCCAGGTTTTCATAAGGCCACCAAGAAGATTGTCCAGGTTTTCATAAGGCCACCAAGAAGATTGTCCGGGTTTTCATAAGGCCACCAAGAAGATTGTCCGGGTTTTCATAAGGCCACCAAGAAGATTGTCCAGGTTTTCATAAGGCCACCAAGAAGATTGTCCGGGTTTTCATAAGGCCACCAAGAAGATTGTCCAGGTTTTCATAAGGCCACCAAGAAGATTGTCCAGGTTTTCATAAGGCCACTGAGAAGATTGTCCAGGTTTTCATAAGGTCACCAAGAAGATTGTCCAGGTTTTCATAAGGCCACCGAGAAGATTGTCTGGGTTTTCATAAGGCCACTGAGAAGATTTTCCAGGTTTTCATAAGGCCACTGAGAAGATTTTCCAGGTTTTCATAAGGCCACCAAGAAGATTGTCTGGGTTTTCATAAGGCCACTGAGAAGATTGTCCAGGTTTTCATAAGGCCACTGAGAAGATTGTCCGGGTTTTCATAAGGCCACTGAGAAGATTGTCCAGGTTTTCATAAGGCCACTGAGAAGATTGCCTGGGTTTTCATAAGGCCACCAAGAAGATTGTCCAGGTTTTCATAAGGCCACCAAGAAGATTGTCCGGGTTTTCATAAGGCCACTGAGAAGATTGTCTGGGTTTTCATAAGGCCACTGAGAAGATTGTCTGGGTTTTCATAAGGTCACCGAGAAGATTGTCCGGGTTTTCATAAGGCCACCAAGAAGATTGTCCAGGTTTTCATAAGGTCACCAAGAAGATTGTCTGGGTTTTCATAAGGCCACTGAGAAGATTGTCTGGGTTTTCATAAGGCCACCGAGAAGATTGTCCGGGTTTTCATAAGGTCACCGAGAAGATTGTCCGGGTTTTCATAAGGCCACCAAGAAGATTGTCCAGGTTTTCATAAGGTCACCAAGAAGATTGTCTGGGTTTTCATAAGGCCACTGAGAAGATTGTCTGGGTTTTCATAAGGCCACTGAGAAGATTGTCCAGGTTTTCATAAGGCCACCAAGAAGATTGTCTGGGTTTTCATAAGGCCACTGAGAAGATTGTCTGGGTTTTCATAAGGCCACTGAGAAGATTGTCCAGGTTTTCATAAGGCCACCAAGAAGATTGTCCAGGTTTTCATAAGGCCACTGAGAAGATTGTCCAGGTTTTCATAAGGCCACCAAGAAGATTGTCTGGGTTTTCATAAGGCCACTGAGAAGATTGTCTGGGTTTTCATAAGGCCACCAAGAAGATTGTCCGGGTTTTCATAAGGTCACCGAGAAGATTGTCTGGGTTTTCATAAGGCCACTGAGAAGATTTTCCAGGTTTTCATAAGGCCACTGAGAAGATTTTCCAGGTTTTCATAAGGCCACTGAGAAATTGTCCGGGTTTTCATAAGGCCACTGAGAAGATTGTCCGGGTTTTCATAAGGCTACCGAGAAGATTGTCCGGGTTTTCATAAGGCCACTGAGAAGATTGTCCGGGTTTTCATAAGGCCACTGAGAAGATTGTCCGGGTTTTCATAAGGCCACTGAGAAGATTGTCCGGGTTTTCATAAGGCCACTGAGAAGATTGTCCGGGCTTTCATAAGGCCACCGAGAAGATTGTCCAGGTTTTCATAAGGCCACTGAGAAGATTGTCCGGGTTTCATAGGTGTTTTTCCCGTTCAAGATGCAGAAGCCGTGTAAAACTATCACTAGGATTACAAAATAGCCCATTGAAATCCAGACAACTTCCACATAAGGCTATACACACAGGTAAACAATGGCGCCGATATGTTAATGAGTTAGACAAAGTTAGGTTTCAGTTTGGTTAGATTCGTTTAGCTTGTTTGACAGAAATATGTGTGATATGCTTCGTGTTGCATCTTTGTTGTCGAGGAGATAATAATAATAATAATAATAATAATAAATTATTATTATTATTATTATTATAATCAAACTATTGATCTTGGCTACATTGAAGAGAGAGAGAGAGAGAGAGAGAGAGAGAGAGAGAGAGAGAGAGAGAGAGAGAGAGAGAGAGAGAGAGAGAGAGAAGTTACAATGAGTTAAAAAAACAGATATAGTATGTTATGCACGGGACATGAGCGGCGATCATGTTAGTGCTTGTACAATCATCGTCAGAGGTAGTTATTCGCGTTTGGTATTGAGGATATGTTATCAACTTATCAGACATGTCTGATGATGATTCAGTAACTAATAAAAATAATGTAAAACCGAGTGAGAGTACCGTCATTTAATATGCCCCAACGAGAGGCAACACCAACATATATAAGGTGGGTTTAAAAAAAATTAACTTTGCTAAACCAGTTTTTGCATGTTTTTCCATTAGCTTACAATTGCTTAGGCTTTTTTAAGCTCATAAAAAAAATGGCCGGCACCACGGACGGGTCCGGGGTTGAAATGGCCGGCACCACGCAGGTTAAAGAAGACTCGCAGTGTAGTAGTTTAGTATGTCTATTTAGTATTTAATTTTGAACAATAACTGAAAAGTCAGAATGATTGAATCACTGATTCTGATGACTGATACTGATTGACTGATTGGGTCTGATTCACTAATAAAAAATAAAAAAATTCTGTGAGCATGCTGCGCTGCAAATGTCATCTTCGATAGTTTTCAAAGTACTGCAAAAAAGTACCGCAGGATTTTTTAGTGCGGTCTGCGGCATTTTCAGAAATTTTTGCAGTAGTGCGGTACTTTTTTTGTGATGCGGTACTACTGCACTACCACACTAGGTACTGCACTTGCCCACCTCTGGAAAGTACCATTGATCTCAATATTCCCCAGTTCGAGTGGTATAATGCATCCTAACTAGTGAGAAAAATGTAGTGAAGTGATGAGATTGAAAGGCAAGTTGGTGATGAAGCAGACGAATTAAAGGATTGAGCAAAGGCGAACCCACGAAGCGATTCACGAAGTAATATAGATAACAACCATAATATACATTACTGACCTTCAAGAATGATTAAAAACGAAGATTAATACCAAAATAACACCAATGTTAACACTGCTCATGGCGATTCTTTCTTCCTTCTCTTGCGTCAGATAATAATATGCATCATGAGTCAGAAAATTCATAAGCAAACAAACTAGAAAGCCACGAAAAACACAAAACATCACCAGTTGACCAACAGAAAACCCTTCCCTCCACACCTTGGAGAGCTATGTGCAGGAAAGAATGGGATGGTATTTTCAACTACTTTGCTTCTTTAACCAGTAATTGCTGTTGTGCTGAAGTCAAGATTGGGTTATTTTATACATTTAATACATATTTATAATGTGGGCAGTGGTGCCCCTGTGGCATTGAACACTTTTTTAACAGTATGATACTGAATATCAAATTCTCAACTAAATCGACAGTAAAACAGAAGGAAAATACCTACAGGTATTAGTAAAAATTTTGTTAGTTTCTTTTCTTAACTGCATCCTCTGGCACACAAAAAAGTAAACAATAATAAAAAAAAAAGCCCACTACTCGCTGCTCACAAAAAGAATCTAAAGAGGTGGCCGAAAGAGAGGTCAATTTCAGGAGGAGAGGTGTCCAGATACCCTTCTCTTGAAAGAGTTCAAGTCGTAGGCAGGAGGAAATACAGAAGAAGGAAGATTGTTCCAGAGTTTACCAGCGTGAGGGATGAAAGAGTGAAGATGCTGGTTAACTCTTGCATAAGTGATTTGGACAGTATAGGGATGAGCATGAGTAGAAAGTCACGTGCAGTGGGGCCGCGGGAGGGGGGGAGGCATGTAGTTAGCAAGTTCAGAAGAGCAGTCAGCATGAAAATATCGATAGAAGATAGAGAGGCAACATGGCGGCGGAAATTAAGAGGTAGAAGACTATCAGTAAGAGGAGGAGAGCTGATGAGACGAAGAGCCTTAGACTCCACTCTGTCCAAGAGAGCTGTGTGAGTGGAGCCCCCCCACACGTGAGATGCATACTCCATACGAGGGCGGACAATGTCCCTGTATATGGATAGCAACTGTGCGGGGGAGAAGAACTGGCGGAGACGATACAGAATGCCCAACCTCGAGGAAGCTGATTTAGTGAGAGAAGAGATGAGAAGTTTCCAGTTAAGATTTTGAGTTAAGGATAGGCCAAGGATGTTTAGTGTTGAAGATGGTGACAGCTGAGTGTTGTCAAAGAATAGGGGATAGGTGTTTGGAAGATTGTGTCGAGTTGATAGGTGGAGAAATTGGGTTTTTGAGGCATTGAAGGACACAATCGGAAATGATAGTAAGGTCTGAGGTTAAGTGTTCTGCAGCCTCCAGCCTGGAGTCATGTAATTGCTGTTGAGAGGGCCTTCTGTTGAAAGAAGTTGAATAATGCAGAGTGGAGTCATCAGCGTATGAGTGGATAGGACAGTTTGTTGTGGAAAGAAGATCATTGATGAATAACAGGAAGAGAGTGGGTGATAGGACAGAGCCCTGTGGAACACCACTGTTGATAGGTTTATGAGAAGAACAGTGACCGTCTACCACAGCAGAGATAGAACGGCCGGAAAGGAAACTGGAGTTAAAGGAACAGAGAGAAGGATAGAATCCGAAAGAGGGCAGTTTAGAAAGCAAAGACTTGTGCCAGACTCTATTGAAGGCTTTCGATATGTCTAGTGCAACTGAGAAAGTTTCACCGAAACGGCTAAGAGAGGATGACCAAGAATCAGTTAAGAGAGCAAGAAGATCGCCAGTAGAACGCCCCTTATGGAACCCATACTGGTGATCAGATAGAAGGTTAGAAGTGGAAAGGTGCTTTTGAATCTTCCGGTTAAGGATTGATTCAAAAGCTTTAGATAGACAAGAAAGTAAAGCTATTGGGCGGTAGTTTGAGGGGTTGGAACGGTCACCCTTCTTAGGCACAGGCTGTACGAAGGCATACTTCCAGCAGGAAGGAAAGGTAGATGTTGATAGGCAGAGGCGAAAGAGTTTGACCAGGCAGGGTGTCAGCACAGAAGCACAGTTTTTAAGGACAATAGGAGGCACTCCATCAGGTCCATAAGCCTTCTGAGAGTTGAGGCCAGAGAGGGCATAGAAAACATCATTAGGAAGAATCTTAATAACAGGCATAAAGGAGTCAGAGTGGGGATGAGTAATAGGAATATGCCCAGAATCATCCAGAGTGGAGTTGTTACAGAAAGTTTGAGCGAAGAGTTCAGCCTTAGAAATAGAAGAGACGGCAGTGCTGCCGTCTGGGTTAAGAAGAGTACTCAGTACTCAGCACACTGGGCTCTCCGTCAATATATGTCTTCACGTAAGGCAACCATCTGCTGTTTGGATAGCATTCACCTAAGAGGAAGTCTTGGAGAAGAGATTTTTTAGCAAAACAACTTCTGACTGTGGACATTCTCCAATGCACTTCTTTGTAGCTTGGAGTTTCATGTTTGAAGGAGTGAGTGAGTGGCCATGGTTGTGATCGGATGTGTTGCGTCTTGCTCCATGTGGAAAGTGCTTTGTCGACATGGCTGGCAGGGCCAGGGGCGTGAGGGATTTGTGTTACGTTTGTGAGGATTTCACAGGCGAGAAGTGGATTGGATGCTGTTTGTGTCCTAAATGATGTCATGTGAAGTGTGCTCATTTGTCTGGCATTAAGTAGGATAATACCTAAAATTAATTGGATTTGCACCCCATGCCTCCATAAAGTGTCTCTGGGTACCAAAATTGTGGAAAAATTGGATGAATTCAAGCAAGAATTATCTAAAGAAATATCTATATCTGTGGTTAAAGATGAGGTTGAATCAAGGGCTGAGAAGGTGCACGAGGAGCTGGGATCAGCTGCTGACGCGGTTCGTGCAGACAAAGCAAATCTTAGTTGGGCTGAGGTGGTGCATATCATGATCTTTGGTTTCATCTTTCCAGCACTCTTAGTAGTATTAATTTGCTCAAAAGACTCCAATTTTGGGGCAGCCTCAGCCCCTGTACACTCATTATCAAAGTTCATATTACCTCCATTTGTGAATCTTGAATCAGTTATTTGAATGCCATTCAATGCCTGGGAGACTTCATCCTTCATATCTGTTGCCTTTTTTTCCTGGGTAGAAGCTTTCACAACTAGATTCTTCTTAATTTTCCTGTCTCTCTTTACCACCTCAGCCCAACTAAGATTTGCTTTGTCTGCACGAACCGCGTCAGCAGCTGATCCCAGCTCCTCGTGCACCTTCTCAGTCCTTGATCCAGCCTCATCTTTAACCACAGATATAGATATTTCTCTAGATTATTCTTGCTTGAATTCATCCAATTTCTCCACAATTTTGGTAGCCAGAGACCAAGGAAGAAACAAAGGAGACCATCTTGGACTGCAGTGAGTTCTTACGCACAATTCAGTGTTGAGAATAAGATTTAGCTGATTTTTAGTTAGCCTGCAGCTGGCGGCACGATGCACTACATTTTGAGGTGTGACCCAACTGAAAGAGCTGACTTACAAGAATCACGACAAGTTAAAATTAGAATTGGGAATATACACAATGAGAGACAGATACCATGCAATTCTATGTTACCATTGTCAGAGATATGGCCATCTTGAGGCCAACAGTTACTGTACTGCCAAGACCAATGGAGAAGCCCCAAAATGTTTCAAATGTGCTGTTGATCATAAATCAAAGGAGTGCATCATGGCTGAGAAGAAATGCATAAATTGTGTGAGGTACAGTACAAGAAGTCTGAAATCTGCCACTCAGCTACTGAATGACCAGTGTTGTGTAGTACGTCAGACTGAAATTGAGGGAATTTGTAACATAACTGATCATGGCTATTAATTAGTGTTTATACTCAGACAAATTGTGTGTTAATTGTTAGTGAGTTGGAAATAATTTAGTGTGAACCTAAACACGGCAAAGTGACTATGATGATGCCTAGTTTATTAAAAGGGCATCAGTAGGCTATTCATGAAAGCAGTCAAGACTCAATCACTCACTATGACATTTTGAATTAAGTGAATCGAGGATTATTATTGAGGCTAACATCGTAATTGTTGACGTCCCTCGCAGAGCGCTGCACTAGCAGTGGAGCGGGGCCTGAAACCTCGGTAATGGTAAACGGTATCCAACATATCTACAAGGTCCTCAAGAGTGCTGAGCACACTTACCTGATTTCAGACAGTCACTGCATATTTAGTGGCACACAACTCAAGTCTCGCAAGGTGAAACAGTATATGTAGTTACATCTTGAAACAAATCTTGACCTAACATGAGGCTTGAGTGTTGCAGCAAGTCTTTGATAAGGTGCAAAGAACTCTGCACTTTGGAAAACCTGCAGTTCTGTAGGATCCATTGAAGAGTGCTTAATGTAAAGGGGTCAATTCACTTAGTAGCTACCCCTCCAGCATTGCTATGCAAGTCCAGCAGTGCAACTCTGAACCAAATAAATCCATGGTATAATAAACATAATTATACTACCACAGACTGCAATTATTTGTACCACTCTTATTACCAAGTCAGTCCCATTCCCTCGAAAAGCATATTCAGTCTGCTTTGGGTAAGAAAAAACTCGTACACTTTTTGTCCTTTTTTGTCTTTATTGGACAAATGGAAATCCGTGGTAAGTTAATACATCCTTAAACAGGACATGAAACCCCTCCTGCGTGACCACAGGAGGCCATGACAAACAGGCGGGGCAACCAATAGGTGGCTTTGAGTGGTTGGTTTTATTAATTATTATTGATCCGTACAAGAAAATATACAATAAGGTAATCATATAAACCTTAGCCTTATATTCCTAGCTACAGAAAGATACAAATCACCAGTTAAAATCTAATTTGGAATATGATGGAAGAGAAGGGAGAAGAAAAAATTGTGGCTTCTATTGCACGGCGGCACTCATTTTTGAAGAAACTGTAAATTTGGCTTGTTTTCCTCTAATATACATGACGGAAGCACATTGTAATTGGAGAACAGACCCAAAACATATATAGTACTGTATATACGTAGTAGGAACGTTATGGATTTTATCTTTTTAATATATATATTATATAGTGAAATTAGTGACATAGAAAAAGATGCCATCTATTATTTCTGTCATTTTTACTTTAATTATCGAAGACATCCAAGTCTGGGTGCTTCTCTGTGTTGTTTGTACTTGAAAGCATCCTGTTCCAGAGTCAAATGTGTATTTATCACTTATATAAAGAAGAGGGACAAGGGCGAACTATATGAGGTCTTTCGTTAGTGTTCCAGGTTCAAAAGGGAAGGAACCGGACTGAGACACAGACACACGAACACACAATATGGAGAGTGACGCAGGAAACACTGAGAAAAAGGGGCTTTGGAAGGCAAGAGGCCAGCTGGGCATTCTGTCCTAGGGCTGAAATTGGTAAGATTTCTCCTTGTTTTCACCTTCATTTGGCAATCATTTGTTTTATGGTTTTACATTAAATTTCAACTGCAATTTCTTGTAGCATATACTTTCTTTACCTATCATATAATTTACCTATTTTATATACATATATATCTATATATTCCATACATTATTCTTAAACAAAAGCTTGTTTGTTGATAGTTCTTATAATTGGTACCGAGAGGCAGACAACAAGGGGCAGGAAGCAAGGACAGAAGCCCGAGTCTGGTTTCAAAAGGAGGTTCAAGGCCTGTGCTGGGATACCAATTTTAGGCTTTTTAATGTCTTATTTTTCCCTCCTATACATAAAAGCACAATAACTTGGCAAACTCCTGAAGAAAGACAGCCAGACGCACACACTGCACAGGCCCCAGAACCGTGGTAGATCAAGATCGGACATTAATAGGAAAAAATCTAGGTCTAGATTAGGCTACTACGGAATAATAAAATGGAATACCATATTTTGGAGGGAAATGTTGAGAGAGCAAAGGGGACAAAAAATAAATTTCTTTGCGCAGTCATGGACATTCAGGGATCTTTCTTTATATCACACACTGAAGGTCACCTCTATCAGCTACGTTGGAATGCTTATTGAGAATGCAAACATCTTCCGCTTTATCCTTCTAAAGAGCTTTAAACGCATTCTTTGCGCCCAATAATATATACATGTACATATATACATATACATACATACATACATATACATATATAATATATATATATATATACATATATATATGTAGCAAGATTCCACAGAGAGATGAAAAGGCACGACACCGTTCTAACTGATGGCCCTATTGTCCACTGCTGCCGCCACAGTCACAGCACCATTTCCAATTCCTAGGTACTTACTTCCTAAAAAAGGGTTTATGCATGAACAAACAGCAAAGGGGAATGTATTGACTTCAAACCTCCTTGCCATTGGTGCTCACTTTGCCAATCAAAATTCCAGAGTTCCCATAGAGTTCAGAGACCAAAGTGAAGCCACCAATCAGGAGACAAGACAGAACGGGATCGGGCAATACTTGGGAATGCTATTGGCTGGGAAGATTAACGTGGTGAAGGTGGGGGATCAGAAAGGGGAGGGGGAATAGGACAGGGCGTGAGGAAATATAATGTGTAGCGGGTCACCGTGAAAAGGCCCCAAGTTGTGTGAAAGACTACACAATGAGGCCTCCAGAGGGCCTTCCCAGGGTGCCTCTTAAGAGGGTTGAGGAGGAGGAGGAGGAGGAGGAAAGGAAAAGAAGGGATGTCTAAGAGGAGAGATGAGGAGGTGAAAGACTTTGACTGGGAGCCTTAATGGTCGACGCTGCCAGTTAGTCACCTATCATGGACGCCAGTGTCTGAAGCCATGTCTCGGCTCAGGGGGTGATATGGAAGCACTCTGGTACACTATTGTGGTGAAGTACGGTCTCTATACAAAATAAATTTGCATATGTATACTTGATAAAAATAAAATTCTAAATGTTTTATCCACATTCCTAACAAGATCCTATAAGAAATCTCCAGTAATCGTTTTGGCACAATCGTTGCTTACAACCAAGTTAAACTGGCATTTCTTTGGGAATATAGAAAATAGCGAGAAGAAATGAGTTCTCTCAAGCTCTCACACTTCAAGGTGATCTGGTGCGAAGTCTGAGGAAACAGAAATACTACCTAGACTAGTTTAGTGACTGGTGGCAAACTTGCCCAACAAAGTGCCACCAGCCCAGGGTTGACAATTTTTCCAGAGAAACTTTAGAGAAAATAAAACAGACACAGCATGCCTTGGAATCTAGAAAATAGAAAGATTGCACATTGAAATTACTTTGGACTAGCAATGTGAAGCCGGCAGCCACCAGGAAACCCTAACACTATCCCTTAGAGAGATACTGGCAGATGGACTGCAAAAAGTGTTTTCCTCTGGGCAGGGAATCCTGAGTAGCTGCCTGCCACACAAACAAGGATGCTGACACGAGGCACAAAGGATCCACTAGATGCTGGGAATCGTGTGATGATTCCAAGTATGCTTATGGAAGACGGTGGATTTATCAGTGGAATACCTGCTCGTCTTTTTGCTTGACTGCAGTGTTGCCCATTCTGAATCTTTTATCGCATTCCTAAGTGCACCATTATTAGATAAAATAGCTAAAACTTATGGCAATAGCAGAAAGACATTTTAATCAAAAGATTAGAAGATAGGAAATCATAACAATTCTAAAACCTAATTATAAAATGAAGCATAATCTACTGAAAAAAGAAAGAACAATGGGCTTCCTCTTACAAAACTTAAGAATCACATAAATAAAGGTTGCATGAGTGTTTTCTCCTTCACAAGAAAATATAAATATCCTTCCTTTGGCAACACTGCACCTCTACACAGCACACACCTGGGCACAAAACATGAGTATTGGACAGGTACTGGCCAGGGTGTTGAGGCCCAAAACCCGCCTTGGTTACAATGCCTATCTATCATAACTACTGAACTACAATATAGATACTGATAGTCTGGAGAGAGAGAGAGAGAGAGAGAGAGAGAGAGAGAGAGAGAGAGAGAGAGAGAGAATAGCTGTTTTGATGAATGATTATCAAGAGAAGAGGAGGGAGGATACAGGAGGAAGTGTGGGGTGGAGGGTGCGTGAGACAACTGCTCTCACCCCCAACAACTTCCAAAAGTGGAGATTAAAAGTTTGGCACATGCGAATTCACATTAATCCTATTCAAAAGTAAATATAATTCCATTTTTAAATAACAAAGAAACACTGCATAGTTCCAGGTTAACCTAGCAATGTACGTAGAATATCACCTGACATATTGCACACCAAGCATGCATGCTCCTTTCTTTTTTACAATATGTCAAGTACCAGATACAATCAATATTTTCAAAACACTTTTTTGTATCTTCTCACAAAGTCTTTTAATCATAGGCATTTTCGTTGCTAGTCACTGCACATAGGTTCAAGTATATATATATATATTTTTATATATTTAGTATATATATATATATATATATGTCTAATATATTTTGATTTTGTGTGTCTGTGGAGAGGAACTCTTCCTTTAAGTGTTCGTTGTTGTTTACATTTTTGCTTTTTTTTTTTTTTCAGTTTGTGTTGCCTCATTGGTCCCTCACACCAGCACCTCCTCCTTGATGGGCACAGGGTCGAGGCTCTCCTGAGGGGCAGGTGGCACTGGCGGCGACGACGAGGACAAGGACGAGGAAGAGGTGGAGGAAGAAGGGGTGTTTGTGCCCAGATGCTCCTCCTCCTCTGCTGGAGGTGAGAGGGAAGGCTGAGCAGAGGACTGCGCTGGGGACAGGGTGTCAGCAGTGGTGGCCGTAGCAGTAACAATGACAGAAACGCCGGCTTCACCACCACCCCCACCAGCGGTGACCACGCCCATGCCACTGTCAGAGGGCGAGGGAACAGGCGTGGAAGACTCGGAGAGGGCAGGGGGCGGTGCAGGGCCATCTGGGTGGTAAGGCTTGCAGTAGGAGTAGCGATGGTTCATGTGCTGCGAGTAGGAGCCCGAGTGTGAGAAGCGCTTGAGACACTTGTGGCACTGGTAGGGCTTCTCCCCGGTGTGAAGGCGGCTGTGCTCTGTTAGGTGGTGCTTATGCTTGAACGCCTTGGGGCAGAGATCACACCTGAATGGACGTTGGCCTGTAAAACATCCAGCTACTTATCTACACACTTAATCTCACTACTTCAATTCCTTACATTTTCTTGAAAAGCAAGGTTGAAAAAATCTTGGACAAAAGGCCATTTAAAAATGTTCGTGGGTGCATTGTATATTTTGTTGACAAAAGAAGAAAAAAAAAGTACTAAAAAAAATCTGAACACAAAATGCAAAAGCAAACAATTCACGATATATCAAAAATTAGTCAATACGATAATCACGTGGCACTAAGGACACATCTTCTTACCTGAGTGTTCATACTTGTGGCGTGCTAGTGATGACTGCTTGTTGAATGACTTGTCACACTGGTCACACTGAAACACACCACCCTCCTCATCCCGCCGACGCTTGCGACTCTCGTCCCCACTATCATCATCCTGGAAGAAACAAGAAAAGGTCAATATGTAAAGTAAAAGAATATGTAAGAGTGGGATGAGAAAGGGCTACAAATCAATCTTTAAACTTCATGTGTGCATTTAACTGCATTATATATTTCCCTAATTATGAAGGGGTCAATACAGTTCAGAAGAACACTACAGTCGACCAAAGTGGAGTTAAAGACAATGAATCTGAGCAACTAACACCTGTTATTACATATGTGAGCTATATATATCATCTACTTAGTGAATTTAAAGAGTTTTAAGGCTGAAGCGACACTTTGTAGAAAAATTGACAATTTTATTACAAGCAATTCTGCACTGATTTGATAATGCCTCCTGTAAGGATATTACAATTATATTCACCTGTGTTTTAGTGACCCTTAGGGGATTTGAGGAGGACAAAGCCCCCTAAATAATAGCTACAATCAACTTATTTAGTGTCAGTTGTGGTGAAGGCAAGAGGGGCACATTTAAGGTGGTGTGAGCATGTGGCCAGGATGGAGGCTGATCCTGTGACAGTGGCATGGAGGAAAGCAAGAAAACTGAGAAAATCTAGACTGACTAAAGTAAATACTCACCCTTGGCCTTTTTTCACCAGTTTCCACATGGTCAGGGTAGAGTGACATCCCCACCTTGGCCCTGTGAAGGATCTGTGCAAGTTTGCAGTGCTCAATCATGGACGGCAGGCCAGCCACTGCCAGAGCACTCCCACTGGTCTCCTTAGTGTCTGCAACATTATTGTTCAGGGCAGTAGGAGTGGGCGTCGGAGTGGGTGTGGGCGTGCGGGACTCTGACTTGTATGAGATAGCTAGTGAGGTGGAGTCAATATCAGAGTCGGAATAGACGGAGGCTGGCTTGGGCGATGCGGACGGGGACGACTTCTTAGTGGACAGGTCAAGGGGCTGATCATCAGCATGGTCATCAGCACCATCAGCAGGTGCAGGGGAGAGTGGGTACTGTAGCGGGTACAGCAGACCAGGACCCGGCAGCAGGGACGGGTAGTGGGGGCGGAGGCTGGGGGACTTGCCTGGGACCTGGGAGATGGGTGGTGTGTACCCGGGTGAGGGATAGCCACCAGCAAGGGCTGAATAACCAGGGGGTGGGTAGCTAGTCTGTGGGTATAAGGATGGAGTAGGCGTGATGGAGCGGCCCTCACGGCGATCCCTAGCACGTGCATTCTGGAACCAGACTTGTACTACCCTCACTGGGAAGTTGATCTTTTCAGCAATAGCCAGCAGCTCCTCCTTCTTGGGCCTTGGGTTGAGAGTGTAGCGAGCTCGTAACACTGCCAGCTGCTCCTCCCCTATGTGCGATCGGACACGCACTTTCTTGCCATCACTTGTGGTTTCTTCACCCTCGACAAAGTGGCTGGAGTCCCCATCCCGATCCTCATCTCCAGAGCGGGGCCGTTCAAAGTACTGTGTTGCCATGTTAGGGTGCTGATAGTATGCAGGCCTACGGTTCCTTGCAAGTTCATGCAGCCGTACAGCAAGCCCTTCAATTAGCTGGCCCTTATATCGCTCTTTGTCATCTTCAACTTCTGGTAGTCGTGGGCACTGACAATAGACATGCAAATATGCCTCGCCACGGCTGCGGAAGACACTGCCACATAATTTGCATGAGTGATCGTCACTTATGGCAACTGAAGAAAGGCCGGATCCCTGAGCAACCGAGGCCACTCTCCTCTCAAACTGTTCCATTGTGACACGGCTGCTCACATTTTCCAGAATCTCATTCAGTCCAATTCGGTCACTCTCCATGCCCTCTAATGGTTTCTGCCTCTCCTCTCGCCGGACCACCACCTCTTCATCATGGGACTGGCGATGATGATGGTGGTGGTGGGGGTGGGGGTGGTGGTGGTCCTTTTCTTCATCATCCTCCTCTCGTGTCTCCTCCTTAATGACAAGCTTTCCGTCGTCATCATCCAGGTCTTCCTGAGGTGCATCTTCACTGTAGTCCTTGTCACCATGTGCCTCCTGCTGTGCCTTGAGAGACTGGCTGAATGATGAGGTGAGGGAGAGCAGGTGTGGGTTGAACTGTGTCGCCAGGATCAAGTGGCTTAGTGAAGGGTAAGGAGAAAAGCTTTGCATATTGCTTTGAAGACCTTGGTGCAGCCCCTGTGGGAATCCCTGCAGTAGGCTACTGCTGCCCAGGCTGGAAGCTGAGTTTGGTGGAGACATGAGGACGGGGTCCCCTGGTCGTGTGGGGGAGGAATAACCAAGGTCGGCTGATGGTGTGGGGGACTTGTCCTTAGGCAGGATAGGCAGGTATGAACCATTGAGGGTGGGCCGCTTGGTGCCATGCACAGAGAATTGGGGTGATGCACGTGGCAGCAGGCCATTGGGTCGGCCACGTCCAAGCTGTGGATACACCAAAACGATAGTGTCAGGGCCTGAATTAGTAACCTTCACCCTCAAAGCTAGCTATGAAACTATAGATGGGCATTACTCTTACAAATATAGTATTTATTATTATCTACACAACTCATTTACTCCTAATGATCCTTTCCACTCCTATAGCAAAAGTAAACCTATGTTCATATCATGGTGTTTTAAATAATTAACTGTCAACTTGGGATCATTTTCACCTTAGAATTAGTCCAAAATGCATTAAAATGAACACAGGAGCATAATATTGGAAACAGAGAAAAGTATGGTGACTCACCTGGCACTTTTTGGAGGACATGTGCGATGAATAGGAGCCAGAGTGGGAGAATCTCTTTCCACAGTGCTCACACTCGAAGGGTTTCTCTCCACTGTGAATCCTTTTGTGTTCCTGTGTAGAGCAATGTGGTGTTAGTGAATACAAATTAGAAAATGAAAAAGCAATTGAAATTAGTTGATTGCTTTATAAAATATATTTACTTTTAAAAGAGTAGAAACAAAAAACATCCTGAGTGAAGTGTTCAAGGACAGATTAAAGTGAGTTTAAAGACTTAGGAAATACATAGTGCTCAAGAAATTAAAATTAATGATTCCAGATAAAACACTTATTGGCCTGTTTGACAATAAGGCATGGTAAGGGTTTGATCATGTAAAAATTAATGTGCTTGGGTACAGATTGACTGATTGATTGGGGTAAGTAATCATGGTGCTGCATCTGCCATACTGTTCATGGGACTAATGAAAGGGTAAATTTTAAGGAAAGCAGAATTTCCCCCTTGAAAATGATCTGTAGGCAAAACAAGGCTTGAAATTACACTCCACTCATAAATAAATATAAAATATTTTGAAATATTTACTCAAACATGAAATCCTTTAAAATGGTGCTGCTTATAAATAGATTCACTTTAAAGATGAAAATATATCTGATAAGTACCAAAATATCACACCAATCCAACAACTAAATGATTAGGAAATTTTACTCATGGAAAAGGAAAGCACCATCAAATACTTCCCAAACATATAAAAACTCAATGCCTTGCAGCCCATCCTACAATGACTATCCAAACATGAATGACAAGAAAGATTAAAATATACAATGAGAGGTATACAAAATCCAGATACTAATTCCTACTTTCATTCATGTGGTTGGGTAAAGTTTTAAAGATGAAAATACATAATTCAGTGGTGGTTAAGGTTTTTAAAAGAGTGGGTAAGTGTAAATACCATGACTTAAGTAATGGTTCATGCCAGTGCTCAGGTAAGTGACGTATGGAGATACCTGCATATAAAGAGGAAGTAATGATGGTAAGGAAATACACACACACACACTAACATCAGTAGTAATAGCAATATAGTAGAAATGATACAAAGTAACTTACTTTGAGGTGATGCTTAAACTTGAAGGCTTTCCCACACTCGTCACACTTGAACCTTCGCAGGACATCAGACTCTTGGTGGGAGATCATGTGTCTCTGTAGACGATGGATGTTGGCAAATTTCTTGTGACACACCGAGCAGGACTGTGTGAGGGTGGGGGAAAGGCTGTGTGAGTGTTGGGAGGGAGGGGGACAGGGGGGAGGGTGCAATGTAGGGAAAATTGAGAAAAGGAGGGTTGTGTTGACACAGTAATAGGTAACTGAGCCATGAAAGAGATGCTTAAACAGGGTTGGGTCCAAGTACATGGACTTGTACTTGGACTTAGTACAGATTTTCATGTACTTGTAGTTGGAGTTTAAAAATTCAATTGTACTTGTACTTAGACCCAAAGTACTTGAAAAAAATACCAAGTACATTCAAGTACAAACAAGTACATTATATTTAATCAAAAGTTATATACTATATACAGATTTTAGTGAACTTAGTAATGCTACTATTAGGTAAATACGTACATTGAGTGTTATGATATTGAAGTGTAATATTATTATGTCTCATTAATGTGTATATATGAGAACTACTAACTTTGGTGCTTTACAAATCTGTGACAGGAACTTTTTTATTAGGCTACATAAAGTACTTGTACTTAAGTACAATGACTCAGACTTGGACTTACATAGCAAAATGAATGTACTTGTACTTGAAAAACATCCAGGATTCAAGTACAGTCGCCTGTATTTGGACCCAACCCTGGATAATTAATCTAGAAGAGTGTATATTAGAATGATATATAGGTAAATTAGTGAGTGGAATAGCAGCAAGCACACTATACAGACTGATACACCAGTAGGAACAAAAAGACTACAGTCTGTACAGTCTGTCAACAGCCTGGTCCACACTATCAGACAGTGTCCAGTGTGCAAAAATGGTAAGTGTTATTTCAAATTTTGTGGCAACTTTGATGGCATTTTGTGACATCAACTTCAGGCAAAAAACTGCACACTGGTTTGCTGTTTAAAGCTACAATAATAATTATGCAATGATGTGCTTGCCACTCATACCCACTGAGCACTGCGCGATAATGTGGAGGGTGAACATTAACAATACAAGCGGGGGCTGGGATGAGAACACACACACACACACACACACACACAAGAAGAAAATACTATAAACCAAACAATAAAAAAAGTATATATAAAAAAATAACGCAGCAGAACATTTTCGGAATTCCTCATTCATTTGCTATTATTGTCAGTTCTAATTTGTATCTTTCCTAAAAGTTAACCAGCTTCTCACACGATTTTGGTGACAATGCCAAACCATTTCTTTAGATATCTTTGTAACAGACAAAGAGACAGACAGACGCATACACAGTTCAGGAAAACGTTACCGTCCTCTTCGGGGGTAGTGATAAAAATCTAAGGAGAAAAAAAAAAAAATACACTAAGAAGGATAATCGGTTTGGTTTTGGATTCGTCGTCTTGATATTCAGTGATGTTCATTCGCGAGCTGGGGAAAAAATCAGAAACGGGTGAATCTGAAATGTTACTTTTTACTTCCTTAGAAAAAAAATTTCCGCACGTATGAGTACCAGAGAAGGAAACGGGGAGTGATTGTTCATTCGTGAGTTGATAAAAGTGGAAACGGGCTAATTTGAAATGTTACTTTTTACTTCCTAAGAAAAAATTACCATATGTGTTAGTAGCAGAAAAGGAAACGGGGAGTGATTATTCATTCGTGAGTTGGTGAAAAGTGGAAACGGGCTAATTTGAAATGCTACTTTTTACATCCTTAGAAAAATTTACCACATGTGTGAGTAGCAGAGAAGGAAACGGGGTAAAGAGACGAACCGGTAACACTAAACAAACAAGATGGACACGTTACGTCACGCATGGAAGCTCACGTTTTTTTTTCTCCATCGTATTTTTCTCTTCCGTAGTATTCCTTCTCTTTATCGTAATTTTCTCTATTTCGTATGTCTTCTCTCATATATCGTATTCTTTGTTTTCATTTCGTATCTTTTTTCTTTATTTTATCTCGTATTTTTCTCTTGTCATTATAATTCCATGCACTCACCGCCATTCCTTGCCCCTCTCTCCTCTCACTGCGTACATAGGCGAATTTATATGCCATACGAGCTTGGCCGAGATGCCGCCCCTCCTACTGCCCTTCCCTGCTCCCGAAGCCTTATCAAATTTATTCTGTCTAGCCTAGAATACGAGGTGGGGACGGTCACGATACAAAATACATCGATCTCAGTAATGCATCAACAAGTGGGCGGTAGTCAGTTACTAGAGGCTTTCCGATACATTTGATATTTTATTAAACGATGTATATATCAAACAGCACTTAAAATAAATGAATTAACTTAAAATCCTGATGTTCTTACCAAAGCTAGCAGCGATTTAGTTCTTACCTGGAACATCGGGGTAGTAGGAATTATGTGGTAGCTATGTTAACTACTAAAACTGCATCCAAAGAAATTAAAGCGTAGTGTAGGAATTTTATAGATATCACTGTCGTCTTTGAATGAGTGATGCACAAGTGGTCTACGTAATATTTTCTTATGTATTAGCTTTATTATTTAACTATCATGGAATAAGGAACTCTCTCTCTCTCTCTCTCTCTCTCTCTCTCTCTCTCTCTCTCTCTCGCTACTCACCACGCTAGCGCCGTTGAGGAAGTCCCCCTCCTCGCCCATCGTAGCATCTGGGGTGGGCGTTAGGGCGTCCGTGGGCGGGCTGACGGGCGCGGTAGCGGGTGTGGCTGCCTCGTCCGTAGGGGTTTGGGGACTCACGCCCTTCTCTGTCCCGCCCTTGTCGCCCGCTGGAAAGAAGAGGAAAGGCGATGAGAACGTTTCTCTCTCTCTCTCTCTCTCTCTCTCTCTCTCTCTCTCTCTCTCTCCTTATCATTATTATTACTACAAGTTTTTATTCTAGGTGTGGCAGAAACAGCAGTAGTAGTAGTAGTAGTAACAACAGCGGTGTAAGTAGTAGTAGTAGTATCAGTAGTAGTAGTAGTAGTAGTCGTAGGAGGAGGAGGAGTTACAGATGCTATATTGTTGCATCAACGGTAATAAAAGCAACGACAATAGAAACAATAAAATACGAAGGATCTCACATGACTGCTTCATTTTCATATGTAACATCCAGCAATATTAACCTTTCACATTATCTCCTAATCCTCCTCCTTGGTCTTTCCCTTCCCTCCCCCCCGCCCCCCTCTTTCTCTCCCCGTGTGTGTGTGTGTGTGTGTGTCGGGGCCGCCACACACCAAGGCGCCGCCCTGATGCCTACCACCGCCACACCCTCACGTCTCTTCCCCCGCCGCTTACCGACTCGAAAATCTTACCAAACTACTATTTCCTTCCCCCATCCTCCGCCTCTCAGTTCCTACACGTGAGCTTTCAATTCTTTCTACCTTCTTTACCCAACCGTTTCCACTCATTCTTGTCCCTCACGTTCCCCCTCCCTCATCCCTCACGTGCCTTCTCCCTCCTCACCTCCTCACATACCCCCTTGCTCTTAATCATCCCTCACGTTCCTTCCCCCCTCATCCCTCACACTCCCTTGCTCTTACTCATCCCTCATGCCTCTCTCCCGCCCTCTCTTCCCTTTCTTCCTCCTTCCACACACATCCTTTCAGCTGATGAAAAAATATTTTTGAGTTATAAATGACGTAAATAGAGGAATCATTAAAGAATGGAAGAGAATGACTACAGAAGGAAATACGAACGTCAGGCGTGTAATTGATTCTTTCGGTATCGATATTCTTTTCAGCGAGAATTTAGGGGTTTGCGGCAATTATGGCTCAGCTTGTTACATTTTATTGTTATATTTACTTAAACTGGAATATCAACGAGGCGTATTTAACACTGGAGAGAGATGGCTGTTATATCCGCCCATCAGCTGTATTTATCTACATCTGTATATAATATTGTAATGGCCGTATGTTAGCGAGGAGTTGGAAGAGGAAGAAGCGAGTCAGTGACGGTAGTGGTGATGGTATTATGTATGACTCATTCTTCAGAGGCGGGGGAATTTACGCGGGAAACTGAACCTTTGCAGGATGAAGCACGTGGGGTAACGCAGGGGAGGGTTGGAGGGGGGGAGGGGAGGATAGCCACCCACCCCATGCACCACCACCCCTTCCCCGCCCCCGCCACACTCCATACTCATTCTTGTTCCTCAGCCCCCTATCACGTCTGCTGTTACATGACAAGGGGGTTCTGATGAGGGGTGGAAGGGAATTCAGGTGGAAGAGACTCGGAAAATATTTTTTTGTTCATTATCTCTCTCTCTCTCTCTCTCTCTCTCTCTCTCTCTCTCTTCTTTCTTTATACCGTGCGTGACTGGCGTTTTCTCTTCATCGTTTCGGTCAGTAATCTTTTCCGGAGACTCGGCCACCGCCCGTCCGTCCTCCACCAAGAAAGCGGTTGCATCTCTCTCTCTCTCTCTCTCTCTCTCTCTCTCTCTCGACTCGGCACTTCCTACGCCGAGAGAGAGAGAGAGAGAGAGAGAGAGAGAGAGAGAGAGAGAGAGATTCCAAATGTAGGCCTGTGTATCAAAAGAACTACTACGACTCGTCAACGTCTCTCTCTCTCTCTCTCTCTCTCTCTCTCTCTCTCTCTCTCCGTGACCCTGACCTGCCGATCGATAACGCGAGGAAAGAGCCAATCGAAAGAGATCGTGGTGGAGGCTGGCTGTCCTTCGCAGGGTGGAGGAGGAGGAGGAGGCGGAGGAGGAGGATAGGCAAAACGGCTGACGAAGAGGAAAGGGTCGCGTGCGTGGGGGAAAGGGAGGGCGGAGAAGAGACTCCAGAACACATCCCGCGCCTCAGCTGTGTGTGTGTGTGTGTGAAGGGGGGTGGGGGGGGGGGGGGTACTATCTAGTTGATTCTCCTCTTGAGTTGATAAAGAAATGGTACAAATGTATAAGTTTCCTTAACCAGCCAGTTCAGATTACAGAATTGAACGATAATGGATTCTCTCTCTCTCTCTCTCTCTCTCTCTCTCTCTCTCTCTCTCTCTCTCGTGTGAAAGAAAAGGGGGACGAGGAAAGAAGTGAAAACGGTGGGAAAAGGGAAAGGTACAAAATGGCGCCTTTTTTCGGACTCCCTTTGACCTGCCTGCCTGCTTGCCCCTCTCTCTCTCTCTCTCTCTCTCTCTCTCTCTCTCTCTCTCTCACACACACACACACGCACTTCGCCAATGACCCCCGTAGCTTTATGATACAATGGAGCGGATATTTATCGAGGTAATTAATATTTGTCTGGGTCGGGAGGGTCGTGGCGCGGCCTTGGCAACGCTGAGGTAAGGGAGGAAAGAGGGAAGGAGGGAGGGGACAGAGGGGAAGCTATGATAATGGTACACGTGCAGCTGCCCGCCGCCAGCGAGGGGAACTCTGAATTTCAAATGCCCTCGGTCGCCTCAGGGACAAAGGACAAGTTGATGATGCAGGCAGAGGCGGCGGCGCCTCCTCCTCCTCCTCCTTCTCTTGCATAACGAGGCCTCTCCAAAACCAGCCCCTCCTTCCCTTCCTAGCAGGTGACCCAAGAAACAGCTGGCTCGGATGCTCTTGTCCTACTTCTCACATTCACGAGTGTGAGGGAGAGCTAAATGCCGTCTGTATTTAAGCCCATTAGGCTTGGCACTGACGCTCGCTCGTCCTTTGCTATTTCAAACCTCACGTCACTCAGCCAGGACTCCCTCCCATTACCTTGTCAAAAGTGCCGCATCTTCTGCCGATCATCGTGCACTATTTCTGATGTCCTGAATGTGTCGAAAACGCCGTTAAATCTAAAATTTAAGTCAAACATTTCTAGACGGTGATAACATGCTTACGTAGATGACTGGTCGAAAACTTTAAAAAAAAAAAAAGTCAGCCGTTTCGACATGGCAATTTCCTAATATGGTTGGACAGGTCTGCTTGAAAATGGAGAATTCTCGACAGGAAAGTTGCGAAAGAACATCTATGGCGTGGCATTCTCGCATTCCAGGCACCGCTCAGTTCAGTGAACGTTACCGTACTACAGAGGAATCACTGACTGACCTTCCCCTCTCTTCTATCCCCCCATAACGTCCTTTATATCCCGGCGCCAGTGCCAAGCGCCGCCGCCCGTGAGTTCAAGGCATCCATAAATGCAAACTGTCGCTCTCAAGCCATTTGCATGTCTTGCCCACCGTAGGGCAATGACGAATGGCATGAAGCAGTGTTTCGTCAATGCTATTACTACGAACTGAAGCTTCAATGAACTGTGGTGGGAATAAAAAAAAAAAAAAAAGTATCAAAAGTGAATACTAAATAAAAATAAGAATTTAATATTAGCTGTTACAGAATAATATAAATAATTGCATCAACGTTAAATCACATCTTGAAAAAAACTAGTAATGTTCATGTATCTAAATCTAATGAAACATCCTGTACACACTCAACACTACTACCCACTACCCACCATTCCCTACACAGTTCCAGGCCGAAAAGCAAGACCTGCCAGCCTACAGCCTCAGCCTACAAGTTTCCTATCCTCGCTGTAACTTCCCCGCCTCCAAGCTCCACCGCCAACACGGCCTGCTTGCCCGCACCACATGGGCCCGGCGCCGTAACGAGCATTGTTGACAGGTTAGGCCAAAATCAATGCAGCATTAGCATAATAAGCACAGAATCAAATCCAGTGGCTTAAAGTGCTTGTATTGCCCGCTCCCTCGGCGAAAGCAACGTGTTTCTCTCTCTCTCTCTCTCTCTCTCTCTCTCTCTCTCTCTCTCAAGTCCAAGCGCTGGAAACCATGTTGCTTTAAGAGTTGTTTACCTAATGCGGGCGACGAGTGGCTATTTATATCCACGAGTGAGGTGTCATCGTGATGCTGTTCAGGAAATGCGTGTTAATTTAGTGATAGTAATGGAGCGTGGCATGAAAATGGAGGCGTTTAGAGGTTAGGTAACAAGACAGTTGCTCTTCGTCTTCATGTCTCGATGTAGAGAAGTTTATTTCTCACGTACCGCATACTTTTAATCTGTAGCAATAAAGTATGATGATCTACAGAACGAAATACACTAGCCTTTTCAAGAATATATATTTGCCTAAGCTACGCCTTTCCAGAAATAATACTACATACACAAAACATTAAATTCAAACAAAAAAACTTCGAAAGAGCGGCTCCTACAAGCGACAGCACAGACAAAGCCTTGGACGCCCCCAGCTGGTTATCAGTCCTGACAAAATAAACATCCATGCCAGGTGTCTTAAAGGTCATGCAGCCTTGTTTACATTATCACGTTCTGACTTTTTTGTAATTGTTTGTTTCCGTTGATACAATACACACACACACACACACACACACGATGCAGACATTTCCAGTTCCATCTAGTTCTACTGGAAGGTCAAGACCCTGACATACGTGCTCTTCACCTTAGCGGATGGTTTACAGGTGCGGCTCATTCGTTCTCAAAGCATTGGTGGTGATCGCCTTCGGATGAACAGTGGTTAGCAAGAGGAAGAGTGAAGGAATTCTAGATTGCGAAACCCTAAATAGATCTCTATTTTTCATGACTACAGGAGAGTTTCATCCCAAGACTATTATGTGCGAATCCTTTGACAGATGAAGGAACACATGGACGAATACTTTGACATCACAGTAAAGACGAAGTATATAATTCATCTCTCCTGTGCGACATTATCTCCATTCATTGTGGTATTTATTTCCGTGAAAGGCCTGACTTAACCCGGCAACACATTCAAACCTAATAATTAGAGTATAGTTTTACGAGTTAAGAGTTATACAAGCCACTACAATCACAAGCTAATACGCAAATCAAAAACCCAAACGCATCCTGTCCATGATTTAAACTCTGCCGATTGGAACCTGGCTACACTCCTTGCTACACTACCTGGCTATACTACCTGGCTTCACTACTGGCTACATTATTTGGCTACACTAACTGGACTACTGCTCAATATAACAAAGCTCCATGGACTCACACATGTAGTTGAAGACACCAGCGAAGTTCCACATTCTTAGGGAGTCGGAGTAGGAAGGAGGGGCATACATGGTGCTCACGCCAGCCATGATGTTACCACCAACCACTGCCACCACCACTTGCCAGGCTCACCGCTTCTCACTACCGTTACCGGGCACACACCACATGTCCCTGCGGCGCTCTCCTCCTCGTCCCTCTCTTTCTCTTGCCACCACACCTTTAACTCGCAGCCCAGTCAGGCCCTCACGAGGCTACGTACACACTACAGGTCACGCCGCCGGAGCTGATGTGTGTGTGTGCTTGTGCTTTCTTGCCGTCGGGCCGCGGAGACTTGTGTGGGTGGATATACAGGCCGAGTTCAGGGCCCAGGAAGGTGGAAATACAGGCCCAGTTCAAGTCCTCGGAAGGTGGAAATACAGGCCGAGTTCAAGTCCTCGGAAGGTGGAAGTACAAGTCGAATTCAAGGCCGAAGGTGGAAATACAGGGCGGGTTGAGGTCCTCGGGAGGTGGAAATACAAGCCGGGTTCAAGGCCTAGGAAGGTGGGGTCTGTCCTGGGTAAAGTCCAACGCTAAACAATATGGCACTTTTGACGAGGTGGCTGGCGGCGTGGTCCTGGCTGAGTGTGCTTCTTCTGCGGTCTGGCGGCGTAACACTAGGAGGCCGTTGTCCGGAAGGTTCGTTGTTGGGTGCGGTAACAACACTGACACAAAATCTTGTTACACTTGATCACAGTCACACAAGCGTCTCCGTTAAATTCCAAATCCTTTGAAGCGAAGGAGTGTCGCTGTCGGTTGGCGTGTGAGTAACTGCAGTACAAAAGACTCCGTTGGCGAAATCTACTCTTAACCGTAGCATAAGTAATGTTAGTGACTAAGTAGGTTAGCACCTTGAGGTTTCAAAATGAGGAGCGCGAAAAAGTGCGTGCTCTCAGACTCGCGTCTCCTACATGACTAAGGGAGTGAGGGGAGGCTGGGAGAGCCTCAGGTAGGGGACGCGGCAGCGGCAGCGCCATTGGCCGCCGCCGCCACACGACCCGCCCCCACGCCTGATGCAACACACCGTCGCCGCACGAACTCCATTATGACACCACACCATAGCCAAGCACCGGTGAATGGATCTACCCAAAACACAAACTTCAGCCATCAGGAACAGGGCAAATTACAGGTGCGTGTGCATCACTGCCGGAGTGCATGGTGCAGGCAGTGTGTGGTGGAGGTGATGCACGCCGGGGACACAACACCGCGAGCACGGTGACGGTGGCTCCAGGCTCAGAGTCAGTGTTACGTGAGCGGCCGCCCCGCGCGGGAGCATTTCTTGTCTCCGACCTCACGGACGGCAATGTCCGATTAATATATATATATATATATATATATATATATATATATATATATATATATATATATATATATATATATATATATATATATATATATGTTATGCAATGCAGATTAAACTAATAGCGTTTATTATCATTAATGATTGCTATAGAATATAGATAGCTTGTTGTTTTACTATTATTCATAATTTGCCCTTCACTTTATATACTGAACTAAGTCGGTATTTATAAGACCACTGTACCTCAGCTAAGCAGGTGCCCCGAGGGTGTGGGTGGTGGCCGCCCGGTGGGACAGCTTGTGTGGCCAGGGAAACAATGCCAACACGCCCGTCATTTTTAAAACAATTATAACATTATCATTGCCATATGTGCATGCCATAAAAAAAAATTTGCTTAACGAGTCAATAAATATTCATCATTTTGTTGTTACTGATTTTCCCAATAATATAACTTCAGATGTAGCTAACGATGGGTTAAGACTGTCCTACTTCCATTTCAGGTAAATAATCCCTACGACTTGAAGGAGTGAGGCCCACCGCAGGATGGCAGGATGCACATGCCCTCTCTTTACCACCAAGGCTATGCTCCTGACGCCCCTGAGCACACAGTAACACCATGACAGAGCGAGGCGGTTGGTGGCCCCAGAAATTTGACAATAACGACAACAACACGCTGTCAGTTGTGGAAGGCGCGCGGTGCCAAGCGTACGAGGACAGCTTCCGCGCTTCCTACTCTTACATTACCAGATTTAACAAATATTCTCACATATAAAGTACATTACATTATGATGCGTCTGCTTCGAGGAGACTTAGAAAACACAATTAAGAAGGAACCGTTTCCATGACCATTGATGAAAATGCTTTGTAAGTGAGTTTAGCATCACACCTCAGGCAGAGCCAGGGTAGGGAGAGAGGGAGAGATGTGGAGGAAGGTTGGGGAGGTGGGGGTGGGGAGGAGGGGAAGAAGGAGAAGGGAAGGAGAGAGGGGGCGGGGCGATGGTGAGGGCGGGGCTAGGCGGTGCACACCCTTCCCTCTTGGACCTGTTGGTGTGGCGGCGACTCCGACCTTTCAAAGCACTTGCTGATGCACACACGCACACACAGAATCAGACACACACACATACACACACACTCTCTCTCTCTCTCTCTCTCTCTCTCTCTCTCTCTCTCTCTCTCTCTCTCTCTCTCTCTCTCTCTCTCTCTCTCTCTCACACACACACACACACACACACACTCGTTTCTTGGTCAAGTTGGCGCCATATTTTTGAGATACGGACAAAACACGGCCCAAAAACCTGCCTATTTAGCAGAATCGCCAGCGGATGACTCGGTCTAATTCGCTATGAAGGGATCTCATTCGCTATACGGGATAACGTAGTGCAGTAATTTCTTTCGGTATATTAGAACGGAACGATGTCAACTGTTTTAGGCCAGTGGTCGTCTGTGGCGGCGGCGGCAGTAGTGGTGATGGTGATGGCGGTGATGGTGGTGATGGGTGGTGTTGACGGCTGGGCGGCCACCACGCTAATAAGTAAGTAGAGCAACGATAATGACGACCACGATATGAAGAGGATTACCGATATGATTTCCTACCACTAAGGGATGGAGCTAATTATGGTTTTAATACAATGCTACCATCACAATTACTACAACAACTGCTACTACTACTACTACTACAACTACAACTACTATTACTACTACTACTACCACTACTACTAATACTAATTTTACTGCAAGAGATACCGGAGTCGGACGTAAAGCGTGCAGATAAAATCTCTCTCTCTCTCTCTCTCTCTCTCTCTCTCTCTCTCTCTCTCTCTCTCTCTCTCTCTCTCACACACACACACATTTTTATCTCTTTATGTTTAAAAGTTTCTGCATTATTTCACTAAGATCCCGGCGACAATAATTTTTGATTGCTTCAAAATATTTATCCATAACATTAAATTAGTAATATTACGTTTTTTTTCGGAGACGTTTGGTAATTCTTTTCTCTCCCACGTGGAAAACAAAATCTCACTGAACTGGCCAGACAGACCATGAAGTCACGTCCTTAGTAGAAGTGCAGCAGCATTATAATTTCCGTACTCTACAACTATATACTGAAGACTCTCACTACTCTTTATTTTATGCATGATATGTCAGTATCTTACGCCCACAAATCTATCTATCCATCTGTCAATTTATCTATCGATCTATCTATATATCCATCTATATATTTTATCTATAAAAATATTTTGTTTATTAACGTGTAAATTGTTTTCGTCTTCAATTATTATTATTATTATTATTATTATTATTATTATTATTATTATTATTATTATTATTATTATTATTATTATTATTATCATCATCACCATCATTTTCTAACTTGCATCCTTCAGTTATTTTTCTTATGATTTATTGATTTCCTTTCGTGCTGATCCATAAGACATTGGTATCTAAATCACAGTCTCATTATTCTATTGCGCATCATGAAGGCGGCCGGCAAGGGAGCGACTCCTACAACACAGGCGTTCAACAAAATTAAGGAATCTTTGACAATTTTACCTCCGAACGTTCGTCAAATTGGTCACCCTCCTCACAGCCTTTAATAATGATGATGAAAAAGGTGACGATGCTTATATTAGTGATACTATTACTACTGCTGAAAATAATAATAATAACAATAATAATAATAATAATAATAATAATAATAATAATAATAATAATAATAATAATGATAATAATAATAATAATAATAATAATAATAATAATAACAAATAATGATGGTAACAACGATAATAATAACGTCAGCAACATAAAAAAACAACAATAAACAAAAATAGTGAGAATGATAATAATAATAATAATGATGATAATAATAATAATAATAATAATAATAATAATAATAATAATAATAATAATAATAACAAACCTCATTATAAAAAGAACAAAGTGATTCCTAAAAACGTACTTATGTATTACTTTAGTGATATTCCCACATACATTACATACACACATACATACATATACATACATACATACGTACATACACACACGCGGTATATGGAGTGGGGCAGCGCATTCAATAATATAGCCGTGCACTGCATATGAAGGGGAAAACTCACACAGGGAAATCAACAATATAAAAAGGGAAGAGATTAAACAGTATGAGCATGTGGTGAAATATGGCGGCCTGGTACACATTTTAATACAAACAGTTACAACGCACTCGCTACAATGCACGAAATTAATTAAACCATAAAAAAGGCGCAGATATTAAAAGTGTGTTATTTTTCTAATTGTAAAAATATAGGGGGGGAGAGGAATTCCAAAATATAACAGGAGTCGAGCAATGAGAGTATTTCAATACCCCGCCGCCGGCCTGCTAAATGCCAAATGAAACCAAGGGAGTCTCTGCCCGATTTGATACATTTTTTTTTCATACATTTTTATACATCACGGAAAAAAAAAATGTTGTGTTGCAATACGTTCGCTGATAACAAATAATTTCGTGACACTCGCTCCGGGGTGGCCGGCGGCGAGGCCAATATTTCCATTACTAAAAACAAAACATTATCCTCTGCATTATGAATAGTCTCAGCATCGTGTAAAAGCGAAATTCTCTGAAGTGATGAGCAAAGAATATTATCACTTGGACACAAAAGGGTAGATAGTTGATATTCTAATGATCAAGAGTAACAAAACTAACTTGGAGCGGTCATTGATGGAAAACCGAAGTATCTGAGTGGTGGCCCAGAAGGTGTATGGAAAGGCAGGGGAGACAGAATCAGGCGGAGAGATAAATTAGACTATTCTTAGAGCATGGGGCGGAGCAGGATGGAGAAGACTAACATCCGACGGAGGTAGAGAACGCCGGGAAACGCCTTACACACACACACACACACACACACACACAGTTTCTTCAATAGTGAGATTTCTTTGCACCACCAACAAAAATATAAGCTGTCGATGCCATGAGTATAACGAATAAGATAAAAAAATCACAAAGCCAGTAATTAATTATCCAACGCACGTTAAAACACTCGCTAAATTTTATGCATGATAAAGCGAATTAACTGATGATGACCAAACATACAAATCAAAACGAAAATAAAATAATAAACGAGAGAGAGAGAGAGAGAGAGAGAGAGAGAGAGAGAGAGAGAGAGAGAGAGAGAGAGAGAGAGAGAGAGAGAGAGAGAGAGAGAGAGAGAATTAGACACCGGCGGCTGGACATACCACATATACATATACATACATAGACATACATACAAACAAAAATAAATACTTATTCGCAGACACAGGCAAAGAAATCAAAATATAAAAAAGATACAAACGGACGAAGAGATCAGACGAAAGAACACAAACAAACAAACAACAGACACAGCACAAGAGAGACAGACACACGGTAAAAGAAAAAAAGAAAGAACCCACCACAAACAAAACCTTAACAAAACAAACAGACGTACGAACACGACCGACAGATAAGAGAGTCGCTAAACACACGCCAAAAAAAAAAAAAAATAATAATAATAATAAAAACAAATGTAATAAAGATCCAGAATAAAATATCTCATCCACATAGACTACCGACGTGACTCTCCTTCCGTCCAAGTCATCCTGGATTTGGGATAATTCATGGGACCCATTCACGGACGCTTACTTCTATTCACGGGCATGCGGGCGACGAGGGGAGCAGCGAGGGGAAGGGAGGGGAAGGGAGGGGAGGAAGCGAGGGGAGGGCGAAGGGACGTGGGCAAGGTAACGCCGAGGTGAGGGAGGAGAGAGAGAGAGAGAGAGAGAGAGAGAGAGAGAGAGAGAGAGAGAGAGAGAGAGAGAGAGAGAGAGAGAGAGAGAGAGAGAGAGAGAGAGAGAGAGAGAGAGAGAGAGAGAGAGAGAGAGAGAGAGAGAGAGAGAGAGAGAGAGAGAGAGAGAGAGAGAGAGAGAGAGAGAGAGAGAAACACAGACGGACAAAGTGAAGCCTTCAACACATAAGAAAATGATATGAAAAACACAGAGAATGGGAAGAGGAATAAAGCCAAACCGAAGCTAACACAAAAAAATAACACACAAAAAAAGGAAAATAAAAGTCAGGCAAAGTACTACAACATTTCCTCTCCCGCTTTTGGAAGGATCGAAGTTCCATGAGCAAATATACATCTAATTAGGGCATTACATTTTGACTCGATATTTTCTCTCCTTTCTTTAACGAACAGAGAAATTTCGCGACGAAGAAAAGAAAGAAAGAAAAAAGTACTTTGATCACCTGCCGAGTTCTCAGACGCTGGAGAGAGAGAGAGAGAGAGAGAGAGAGAGAGAGAGAGAGAGAGAGAGAGAGAGAGAGAGCAATACCTTTGCAATATCACTTAACAATTCCTTCTTTATATTCGTTTCATAAAAAAAAGATAGAAAAAAGATAAACGAAATGAAGAATATAAGCAGAATTCACGTCCATTATCAGTTTCAGAGCATTACTACTACTACTGCAACTATTACTACTTTTACCACTACTATTACCACTACTACTACCACTACTATTACTACGTTGGGGTTGCATATTTTAATAACTTCACTTTTATGGAACCGCAGTCTATGGAAGGATCTAACAAACGTAAGAGACACAAACAAACTCTCTCTCTCTCTCTCTCTCTCTCTCCAGCGGATATCTCCCATATGATTTATGTGTAAACCTTATGGAGATTAAATTACATGAATAATAAAATTCGAATCTTTACAATTCCAACTTTTCAAATATCTTCGTTGTCTTGCTGAAAAACTAAACAAATAAAACGGATAAAAAAATAATTCCCAAGTATTTTCCTTTTTAAAATTTCCTTCGTTCTCTCTAAAATAAAGTGCTAACTCAACATAACGTGTAGCTACTTTTTTTTTCGATACCGTCTTTTTTTCCTCTTTATAAACATCTACGAGGGTACATAATAGGCTCCTCCGTTCGTCTCTCTCTCTCTCTCTCTCTCTCTCTCTCTCTCTCTCTCTCTCCGCCTCGGAAACCGCTTCAATATACAACAATAATAAAAAAAGAGAAGATTTACGGAGCAGACTGGATATGGGGAAGCCTGGAGAAAAAAAGGGACGGTAGTTTGATCTGCTAATCGATACAAGTCTTTTCATCGAGTTAAATAGTATGTAGGTCGACGAAGCGGGAGGAGGAAACTTGGGCCTTGTGTGGAGGAGGTGGAGGAGGGAGAGCCGACAGGGGTGGAGAAAGGGTGTGAGGTGTGAGGGACGAGGGAGAGGGGTGAGGGTAGAGACGGATTGGGTGGTTGTGAGGGACAGGGAAGAGTGAGGGAGAGGTGAGGTGACTAGAGAGAGAGAGAGAGAGAGAGAGAGAGAGAGAGAGAGAGGGAGGATGAAGTCATATGTTCCCGATTGACTGTGTGTGTGTATGTGTGTAATCTAATACCAATAGACACACACACACAAAAAAAAAAAAAAGAGAACACTACAAGAAACCCTTACAAAAACAACAATAAAAAAATCTAAAAAAACAAACATGAAACACAACAAACACGACAACCATGGAACAAACAAACAAACGTAATCATCATCGTCAATAGCCAAAACCTCAATAAGAAACTTTACTCTGTGGACAAGCGAAGGACAAGGAGGAGGAGGAGGAGGAGGACGAAGACGAGAAACAACAGTAGCAAATACAGAGGCAGGAGCAGCAGGAGTAGTAGTAGGAGCAGTAGCAGGAGCATCAGTATCATCAGCATCATCATCAGCAGTGTCGGCCAGCTGAACGGTATTCTCACAACAATAACACGGCCATCTTACCCCCACCCCCTACCGTCGCTTACTTTCCACTCCCCATCGTTCCCGGCTTTTAATGTATCGTCGGTAACGCACCCCTTACGCTCCCTTCTCCCTCGACGCTATCAAATCTACTGTGGATGACTTCGGTGGGTGTGTGAGGCATATCGAAGACGCTCTGATGGGTGGATGGACAACTACAGAAGCGGGGAGGAGTATATCGTGGGCGGGATGGCGGGTGGCAAGGACCGTGAGCGTATCCTTTCGGGCGGGCGTCAGAAATCCAAGTCGAGGAATCGTTCGTTGTGGGA
>NC_066513.1:13127709-13185209 GCF_024679095.1 Eriocheir sinensis | reverse complement strand
AATGAACAAACAACTTAAGCGGACACAAACACGGAGAAAATAACCGATACGAGAGAGAGAGAGAGAGAGAGAGAGAGAGAGAGAGAGAGAGAGAGAGAGAGAGAGGAGGGGGGTCATCGATAACACAGTTCGCCCCCCAAAGAGTCGCCGTCCAGCACTTTACCTCAACGCGACCACCTGCAGGAGAGAGCCGGGTGGCCTGAGAGAGAGAGAGAGAGAGAGAGAGAGAGAGAGAGAGAGAGAGAGAGAGAGAGAGAGAGTATGAGGGGCAGGCAGTCAGGACGCTACCTACCTACCTACGCAGCCGGCCCTCTTCTCCCCTCTCCCCGCTCCTCCCCTCTCCCTCCTCCATCTGGCGGCCATACAGATCCCCCGTGATGCAAAAATCGATATGGCGACAAAGGCAACGTTCCCAGGGTTAATGTTGACAGGTAAGCAGAATGCCCGAGCACGTGCCCTCGCCGCTCACAACTGCCACGTGCTCTCCCGCTGCCCTTCGTCCGCGTCCCAGAATCATTCACTCGCCCCACGTTCGATTCCACCTCGCTCCGTCCACTACATCCGCCAGTTAACCTTCCACTGGTGATTTTTTTCCCTTTTTCGAGTTTCTTAAGGGTAGGGATGGAGGGAAAGCGTGGAGGGCATGGCGGGAATGGAGGAAATGGAGTGAGGGAAAGACGGAAGTGAAGGGTGGGCCGCGCCGCCTCCCTCCCTCATGCCCAGTTGTGATTTCAATGGTTGAGAGGCGACCAGGTGGACGGAGTTTGTGTTGGGCGGCGGGGGGTGAGGTGGGCGTCCCTCCCTGCCTCCCTCCCTCCCTCTTACGCCGGGTTACGCTGCTCTCTCTCTCTCAGATCAAAATCCATAATACCACGACAATACAAATCCACGCTTCTTTCGACATTCAAGCAGTGTTACCAACGCACACAAGCAAACCAAACACCTTTACCGGTTCACAATCGACCAGTTTACCAAATCCCCCAAACAGACCCTTTGTGCTCATACAGAACGAAGATCAAAGTGTAAAGGCAATACACACGAGACTTGACCCGGTACAGACAACTACTTCCGTGTTCCTGCTGCTGCTGTTGCTCTTGGTCTACCTCGTGTTGGTACTACTACTACTACTACTACTACTACTTCTACTATTACTACTACTATTACTACTACTACTACTACTACTACTACTACTACTACTACGATTTCTAACTTTAGCCCTAATACCATTTTCTATTTTCTAGGTATGGAAAGAATAGCAGAAACACACACACAAAAAAAGAAAAAAACATTGCTCCCTATCTATCTCTTCACCTCCCACGATCTATTTATCTATCTATCTATCTATCATACACGAACACACATCATCTACCTTGCTTTCGCTCCGCCCAAACACCATGCAAATCTATCCCCAACGTCTAAGGAGGAGGAGGAGGAGGAGGAGTAGGAGTAGGAGTAGGAGGAGGAGGAGGAGAGGTGTTTACGTCGATGGGCTTTGATGGTGTTGGGGGTTGATAGCAATGGTGGCGGCGGCGACGAAGGTGGTGATGATGATGGTGATGGAGGGCGTAGTAGTGAAAAATTACCCTCCTCATTGTAGTGGGTGACAGGAAGTGTGGGAGGGAAGGGAGGGTTGAAGGAGGGAGATGGAGAGATGAATGTTAGGAGGAGGAGAAGGAGGAGGAGGAAGAAGAGCAGAGCAAGAGCAGCACCAGGAGGAGGAGGAGGAGGAGGAGGAGGAGGAGGAAGAGGAAAGAGCCATCAGCCTTAACACCTTTCCCTCTGCCTTTGCTTTGACATCTTCCTTTGGAGACGAAGAACACCGCTTGCCAGGAGGAGGCGGTGAATGGGCGTGCTTGTAGGGAGGGAGGCGCGGGGAGGGACAGCGGGAAGCGGCGTGTAGGGTAGAAAAGAAGGCAGGGAAGGTAAGATAAGGTAAGGTAAGGTAAGGTAAGGGAAGGGAAGTGTTACAGGAAATGATTAGTGAAGGAGAGAGGAAGGAAAGGGAAGGGAAGTTAAGGGAAAGGAAGGGAAGGGAAAGGAAGGGAAAAGAAAAGAAAAATGTTACAGGAAAGCGCAAGTGAAGGAGAGAGGAAGAAAAGAGGGAAGGGAGGAAAGGAGAGCAGGGAGAGAGAGATGAGGGAGGGAGGGAGGAGGAAGGAGAGAAAGGAGAGAAAGGAGAGAAAAGAAGATGGAGAGACGCTAGAGAGAGAGAGAGAGAGAGAGAGAGAGAGAGAGAGAGAGAGAGAGAGAGAGAGAGAGAGAGAGAGAGAGAGAGAGAGAGAGAGAGAGAGAGAGAGAGAGAGAGAGAGAGAGAGAGAGAGAGAGAGAGAGAGAGAGAGAGAGAGAGAGAGAGAGAGAGAGAGAGAGAGAGAGAGAGAGAGAGAGAGAGACGAGAGACACGAAAGAGAGACGAGAGAAACGAGAGACGAAACGAAGAACGAGAAAAACGAGAAAAACGAAGAAACACGAAACGAGACGAGAAAGAGACGCGAGAGTAACTGGAAACTGCAGCAGGGAGGAAAGAAAGAAGGGAGAGAGGTATGGAGAAAAGTAGTAGGTAGGTAGGGAGGTAGGGAGGTAAGGTGGGGAGGGACGAAGGGAGGGCAAGGGAAGGCGTCTTTGCAAAGGGACTGACCAGTGGCCCACCTTCGGACACCTGAATGCAGTGGCGGCCAAAATATATAGCTTCATTATCACCTGAATTCAATTACTTACACGGTGCTGGGGGAAGAAGAAGAGGAGGAGGAGGAGGAGGAGGAGGAGGAGCTAAAAGGTAGGAGGAAGGGACGGAGGGAAGAAGCGTGGGAAGAAAACGAGGAAGAAGAGACCAGGTAATGATAGAGAACAAGAATGGAGGAAGAGGAAGAAGAGAAAGAAGAAGTGGAGAAGAAGTAGGAAGAGGAGAAAATCTAAGATGATATGAGAGACGAGGAGAGGAGGAATGGATGGAATAAGCAGGGGACGAACGGGACGAGGAAGAGGAAGAGGAGGAGGAAGAAGAGGAGGAAGAAGAGAAGAGAGAAGAGGGATAAAGAATGGAGGTAAGTACATGGGTGTAAGATGGATTGGGGAGAGGCAGAGGGGGAGGAGGAGGAGGAGGGGGAGAGGGAAGAGGAAGGAATGAATCAAAGGGGGGAGGGGGCGGAGGGTAAAGAGAGGAAAGGAGGGGGCAGGGGAAGGAGAGAAGAGGACGAAAGAGTGGTAAGGGAGAGGAGGAAAAGGGGGGGAGGGGGTCAGTGGTGTCACCCGCCTCCCTCTTTGATGAATCGTGCATTACAGACTTTGATTTTTTGCAAGTATAACGATGTCCGAAGCGGCCATTCCATTCCCCTGCCCCTCCCTCCTTCCCCTTCCCTCCCCTCCACTAAGCCTTGTCCGCTCCCCCCCCCCCCCCCCTCAACAAGATTCAACGTCGCTATAGCCCCAGAAACTCCCCACGGCGCTATTCACTATTCTCAACACCATCAAGTTAATGCCTCCCTTCCTCTGCCCTGTCGCTAACTCACTGTACCTGCTTACCTATACTGTGCTCTTCCCTGTTCCTCCTATCTTCACCTTATCTTACCTTACTTTACTTTATCTTACCTTACTTTACCTTATCTTACTTTACCTTACCTTCCTCTGCTCTTCCTTGTAACTCTTCTCTTCTTATCTTACCTTACCTTACCCTACCTCACCTTGCCTTACTTTACCTTACCTTACTTTACTTTACCTTAATTCCTCTGCTCTTCCTTGTCACTCTTCTCCTTATCTTACCTTACCTTACCTTACCTCACCTTACCTTACTTTACCTTAATTTATTTAACCTTACCTTCCTCGGCTCTTCCTTGTTTTTCTTCTCTTTATCTTACCTTACCTCACCTTATCTTACCTTACTTTATCTTTTTCACCTCGCAACCCTCTGCTCTTTCCTGTTCCTCTTCTCTCATCTTCCTCATGATCAAGCTACACTAACGATATTCTAACCCCCATTAAACCAATACCTTCTTTCCACACTAAAAATCTACTCTGCTCTTTTCTGTTTTTCTTTTTCCACCTTTCTTAACCTCGCATCGCTCACCTACAAGATCAACCTACACCAACGACATCTCAACCCTAATCTAACTTTACTTGCTTTCTTATTTCCCTTTGTCAGTCGCTAAATCAGTACTTCTTTACCTTGTTCAACCTCGCGAAAATGATCACTTGATTGGTTACGATACTGCCACTGCGCAAAGCCTTCTTATAACAATCAACCATCTTACCTCAGCCAGTCTCACCATAACTTCCCTTCAGTCAGTTCCTATTCCTTTACTTCTTTATCCTTTTCAACCTCACTAAAATCATCACTTGTACATTGGTTACGATACTGCCACTGCGTAAAGCTTCTAAACTCATTCAACCATCTTATCCCAGCCAACAGTGCCTTAACTATTCCGATTAGCCAAGTCACAGCCCCATCTCTCCTTCCTTTCTCTATTCAATGACTCACCGGCTTATCATTCATTACGTGTTCAGCTTCTCCAAGACCTTTTAATGCTGCCTTACATCATGTTTCTTCATAACGTTCTGCTCTTCCCAAATCTTTCGAAAACATCTACGATTTCCTTCCTATAATTTCCAGCCTCGTTTCTTTTTTCTTTGTTTACCTCACCAAAACCTTAAACAACGTACCTCATAACACCATTCTTCATATTAAACAACCCTCCTCAAACCTTTCCAAAGTTATTATTCCTCCATATTTCCCCATCCTGTCCAACACTGCAATCAAATTCTCTGTCCTGCCTTGTTTAACTTCATCAGAATCTTAAAACTACCTCATTACACTTTCCTTTATAACATTTAACCCTTCCCATACCCTTCAAGTCCTCTCAAAAGTCACTCTTCCTCCCTATTTTCCCACCCCTAAACAATACTTCAATCAACTTTCTTCCCCGCCTTCTTTAACCTCACCGAAACCTTCAATTACCTTATACCATTTTCCTTTATAACATTCAACCCTTTCCATCTCTTTCTAAACCTCCCAGAAGTCCATCCTCCTCCTTATTCCTCTTCAGACTTCCACCCCGCCAAAGAGAGAGTTCCTCCATCCCATTCAACTACCATATAACACTTTCTTTTCAACATTCAATCCTTCACGTCTTCCATAACCTTTTAATAGTTCCTCCTCCTCCTTATTCCTCCTTAAACATTCATCCCACCGAAGACAGAGCTGCTCCACCCTACAGAATGCGCTCTAGGGTACAATTCTCACACCTTTCAGATCTCACACACCTACATTTGATAAGGCTTTCGTAGATATTGTGTTAGTATTTCCATGGGTAGTTTTATGAGCCTAGTGATAGTTTGACAAGGAGAGGAGAGGAGAGGAAGAAGAGGAGAAATGAAAAGATAGAGGAAAGAAGTTAAATGAAAAGAAGGGAAGACGAGAGGAGAAAGGAAAGAGGAAGGTACTGGGGATTTCCATGGGTAGTTTTAAAAGCCTAGAGATGGTTTGACAAGGCTTCTGCACCATGAACGTTAAAAAAAAAAAAAAAAAACTGATGAGAACCAAACTAACTCCTTTCTGGTCTTTGGGAGTATTTGTTGTGAAGGTCTAAAGCATTTGTGAATATGAGTCCACCTCCCTTCAAGTCAAGCCTAAACTTACTACCAAGCTCTCGCCCCGCTTACTCCACCCTACCGAGTCCAGCTTCAGCCTCCCTCTGCAGCCCCCTCCCCTCCCCCCTTGCCCAATCCCCCAGCCCTCCAAACAAAAGCAATGCAACCATTAAAACATGTATGGGGCCTTTCACACCCCGCCTCTCTCTCTCTCTCTCTCTCTCTCTCTCTCTCTCTCTCTCTCCTCTATTCACGGTAAATAGAATGAAAAGATGAGCACACACACACACACACACACACACACACACACACACACAGAGCGGTGATGGACAATGCTTGACGACCTAACAAAACGCGTCTCCCACAACACAATGCGCAATTATGAAGTCACGGCCTGAAAATAATGAGGAATTTTAATAATGATGATAATAATGGCGGCGGTGGTGGTGGTGGCGGCGGCGGCGGTGATGGTGGTGGTGATGATGATAAAGAAAAGCTATAAAAACACACTAATTATCAACGTGGGTACGGAACGCTTAATAATGATAATAATAATAATAATAATAATAATAATAATAATAATAATAATAATAATAATAATAATAATAATGGTAATAAAGGGAAGCAGGTAGGCCAGGTGGCGGCAGGTCAGACCCAAGAGGAGATGGGGAGGAGAGGACGGGGAGGGATACGTGGGGAGGAAGGGGAGGGGGTGGGGAGGAGGGGGGTAGAGCCTCATACAAAAGACATTATGGTGGTCACATCTGCGGCTTCGTTCCCTTCCCTCCTCCTCCTCCCCACCCTCATCTCCCTCACTCCTCTCTCTCCCTCATCATCTTTATCCTCCCCCTTATTTCCTCCCTCCCTCATGCTTTAATCCTGACTTCATTTCCAAGCATTACCAAAAAAAAAAAAAAAAAAAAAAAAAAAAAGTCCTCCTTCCTTGCCCTAACATCCTTTCCTCTTCCTCTCCTCCCTCACTTCTCTCTCCCTAATATTTTTTTTTTCTCCTCTCCCTTATTTTCGCCCTCCCTTACTTCATTTCCAAGTATTACCCCAAAACTCTTCCTTCTTTACTGACATTCTTCCCTTTCATTCCTCTTTCCTTCATCCCCTCACTCCTTTATCCTTTATCATCTCTCTCCTCCCCTTTACTTTCTTCCTTTTTGACTTTATTTCCAAGTATTAGCAAAAAAAAAAAAAAAAAAAAAAATCACTCCCTCTCCTTCATCGCTATCTCTTCCCTTTTCTCTCCTAAACTTTACTAATCCTTAACCCTTTCACATTCTAACTCTACCTAACACTCATCATCCTATGTTTCGTAACCTTCTCTCTTTTCCACAATTTACTTTTCTTTACGCAACATTTCTCATTCTGTGTTTCTTAATTTCCTCTGCTTCCCTCGAACCACTCTTCTTTTTCCTACAGCAGACGTTCTTAACCATATCCCACTTTGTACTTATCTCGCAACTAAGTTTCTTTACCTTAATAGAGGGGAAGAATGGACAGATAGAAGGAGGGAATACGGGGAAGGGAAAGTGAGGATAAAAGAGACAAAGATGGAGAGAATCGAAGAAATGGAAATGTGAACCGAAATCAAGTGTGTCAGGGAAGATGTAGAAGAAATGTGAAAGTAGAGAGCAGAGGAAAAGGTAAGAGATGAGAAGAGATAGAGAAAGGAAGAAAAGAAGTTTGAAAAGAGTCATGGGAAGAAACGAAACAAAAACATATCAAAGAAGAAGCGAAAGACAGGAGAAAACAGAGAGCAGAGGAAAGGGTGAAAGGAGATGAGAGGAGAGACGCCAGAGGATCCAGAGAGGTAGGGAAGGGAGGGGATGTAAGGGAGCAGAGGGTAGAGGTAGAGGCGAGGGTCCTGCCAGCTGTTGACCCGAACGTGACAAAGGCCAGGTAACGCAGCCTCACCTGTCCTCCTCCTCACAATATGTTCCTCTGTGTATTAACATCAACCTCCACCTCCTGTTTGTACACTATGCCTCCCCTTTGCCTCTTGTACCTACACACGGCGGCCTGTATCCTACCGTCCTGCGCAGCCTGCCTCTCCCTTTCCCCCTTCCCTTCCTCCCTTTCCCAGTAGCCTTCTCTCCCTCTTCGTTCTCTCCCTCCGTACCTTTCCTTTTCCTCAATCCCCACAGGCCACAGTTTACCTTCTTTTCTAGATCTGGCTTTTGTGTCCGTCCTTCAATGGGTTCTGTTGTGTTGCTTTGTGGACGTAAATGGAGATGAGGTAAACTGTTGGTGGGTAATGGAGTTTGGCGGCGCGTGTGTAAAGTGTGTGTTTTATTCTGGAACTGGGAAGGCGAGCGAGGGGTCAAGGGTGCTTGTGGCGGTGTGCTTTTTGTTGTTGCTACTGTCATTGTTGTTGTCTGCATTGTGGTTGCTTTCGTGGTCGTTGTTTTTATTATTGTTATTGCTGTTATTGTTGTGGATTATTTTTTGGTGGGACCGCACTCACACACACACACACACACACACACACACACACACACACACACACACACACACACACACACACAAACGTTTACACCTCAACATCCGGTCTCACCTTTACGGGCTGACGCAAGACGCTGTTAACCTGTCGTGGGATAACCCGTTCAGCATCTTGCCCTTGACATTTTCCTTTCTCTTGTCGAGCTCCTTATCATGCACCACCTCTCCTCTGTACAACAAAGGGCTTTCACAATTTCCTTCGCTTCCTGTCTGGTGTACTGCCTAATGTCATCTCTCCCCAGGTCCTTTGTCTGATCTCACATACTCAGTAACAATGAGTGTACTTTTGTTACCACTTCTAGGCTTGATATGACCTGCCCAAGTCCATTTCTTATTCTTAACCTTCATTAGTATATCCCTAACCTTTCTATGTTTCCTAATTCACGTTTCTCGCTTCCTGTCTCTACATTTTTTTTTTCATTCCTTTCTGTGTCCTTCTTAGCGTTCTGGATCTTTTGTAAGGCAGCAAGTTTTGAGCCGCATGCTGAGACTATCATGACACACTGCCTGTACACCTTTCCCTTTAAGATGTTGACCATAATAGTAGTGTTATAATCACTACTGTAGTACGAGTTATAATTATAATGATTTATATGTATCATAATATACAGTCTTATTTATTCCTGTTGTGGTATACGTAACATTATTAATAGTAGTGGTAAAAATAGTAGTAGCTGCAGCAACAACAGTAGTAACTAACAATGAAAACGGTTACTATTTATGAGAATGAAAGCCTGACCGTTACAGAATTCTTGAAACAACGGAAGCGAGACGTTCATTGAGGAGAGTGAACACACACACACACACACACACACACACACACACACACACACACACACACACATACTCAGGTAACAAGTAGTAAAGGCGCCGCGAAGGTAAGAGCCATTAAGGGCCTATAGTGAAGGGGAGGTAAAGGAGGGAAAGGGAGGAAGGGGAGCAAAGAAAGGAGGGAGAAAAAAAAATCATGTCACCCCATAAAAAAACGCAATGAGAAATAAATGAAAGAAATGACGAATCGAATCTGGAAAGGAAGGGAAAGAGAAAACACACACACACACACACAGACAGACAGACACACACACACACACACACACACACACACACACACACACACACACACACACACATTAGCGTCGCCCACCACAATACATACATGCATAAAATTACCTGAATGTGTGACCGGAGGCTGCGATCTATCACGGCAGGTAAAAAGGGTGTGGCAATGGAGGGAGGGAGGGAGGGAAGGGCGGTGGAAGAAAGAGGAGAGAGAAGGAGGCAGAGGAGGAGGAGAAGGAGGTGGAGGAGGAGGAGTAACAGCGGTAGTACAAAAAGGTATAAAAAAATATTGACAAAAGTCGCCCCCTCTCCGGCACCCTAAATCATAACTTTACATAACAAGGTATACAAGACCAGGTGAGGCTCAGCCGGCTTGTCACACCTGTCCTTTTTACCGCTCCCTACCTACCTTTCTTCCTCCCCGTCCGCCGCGTCCCTCCCCGTCCCACCCCTCCTCTATCGGCCTCTGTGCGCTACCTGGGCAAAATGAATGGGTAGGGAGGAGAGAAAGGAAGGAAAGGATGGAGGGAAGAGGGTTGAAGGGAGGGAGGAAGCGGAGGAGAGGTGAAAGTTACATTAAAATCAAATTAGCTGTTTTCCTCCGTGCGAGATTTTAGGGTACGTTCGCCATGAAATATCGATTAGTGACTGACTGATTGATTTCATGAAAGATCGAGCCAGTCATAGTTAGTCAAAAGGGGTTAAGTCAGCCAGTCAGTCAGTCAGTCAGTCAGTCAGCCAATCAGTCAGTCAGTCAGTCAGTCAGTCAATCAGTCAGTCAGTCAGCCAGTCAGTGAATCAGGACGGGTTAAGTCAATCAGTCAGTCCGTTAGTCAGTCAGTCAGTCATTCAGTCAGTCATCCAGTTAATCAGTCAGTCAGTCAGTCAGTCAATAACAAAATCAATCGCATTCCTTCAGTGGCCAGTAAATGCCTATATAACATTCCACTGAGGTAACATTTTCATTACTTTAAACCTAAGCAATAGAAACGACGGACTGACAAGCTACGTGACCATAAGGCATGTATAGATAATGATCCAACGCTAAACTCTGAGGCTTAAGGCGCTCCAATACTACGCTGTTCCGGAAACTATATAGGCATGGCTGGAAATTTAACCTTTTATGGAGACAGATAGATAGATATAGATAGAAAAATAGATAGACAGATAGAGATAGAGAGAATGATGAAATGATAGTAAGGAAAAAAAAAAAACAGTAACATTATCGGTAAGAATAACAAAAACTAGAAATATAACAGCAATAATAATGATGATAATAATAATAATAGTAATAATAATGATAATAATAATAATAATAATAATAATAATAATAATAATAATAATAATAATAATAATAATAATAATAATAATAATAATAATAATAACACAAACACCATTGAAAATCATCACAAAAAGACAAACAAACCAGAAAAACACAAACAGCCTGTACCTCCCCTTCCCTTCCTCTTATTCCCTCATCCCTTCCCTCCCCTCCCCTCCCCTCCCCATCCCTTCTATTCACTCCCCTCCGTTATCCCCTCAATATCTCCCCTCCTTACCCCCCTCTATCAACTCCCATCCTTCCCCCTTATCCTCTCCCCTCCCATTCAATCCCCATGTGAGGTCTGTGTTTACCTAGCCGCCCCAGGTGTCCCCCGATCCCGCCCGCCCCCCCCCGCGCTAATCCCCATTGAGGCGGGGGATTGGCCAGGTAATGCGATTGGAGGTGTCGCTGGCCGCCCAATCATTAGCTCTTCCGGCGGCGGCGCATATGACAGGTAAAGGTGTGAGGGCGCTTCCTGTTTGTGTGGAGGAGAAGGAGGAGAATAATAATGATGATGATGATAATGAGAATAATGATGATTTTTTTTTTTTTTTACAGTGAAGAAAGCAACTCGGGGGCAACAAAAAGAAAGTGTAGAAAAAAGCCCGCCAATCGCTGATGATAATGATGATGATGATGATGATGATGATGATGATGATGATGAGGAGGAGGAGGAGGAGGAAAGGAGGAGGATGAACAGAAAAAAGCAAAAGAAAACAGAAAAAAAATTCCAACCAAAAAATAACGAATAAAAATAGTAATAACGAAAAAAAAACCTACTACTACTACAACCACTTCTACCACTACTACTACTGCTACTACTACTACTACTACTACTACCATCACTACTACTAACTCCCTACTACAAATACTATATATACTTCCACAGTTAACATTCTCTTCCATTTTCACTTTCCTCCCTCCCCTTCCATCCCTCCCTTCCTTCCTTCTTTTTTTTTTACCTCCCTCCCCTCCCCCACTCCCTCACCTCTCATAACCAACAGTCTCAGGTAAGATGGAGACACTCACACTTCACCACTTCCGTCATTACCGTTGATGAAGCGTTCTCTCCCTCCCCTCTCCTCCCTTCCACTTCCCTGCACCGTCCCCTCCTACTCCCCCTCCTCCTCTCTCCTTCCCGACCCCTTCCTCATCCTCCTGATCAATGGGGTCACTTTTTCCCCAACCTGCGGCCAATTAGAGGTGGCCAGGTGAGTTATCTTGGCCCGGAGTTTTGGCGGTAAAGTGAGGAAGGGAATGGGAGGGGATTAGTGGAAGGGGGAAGGGAAGGGGAGTGAGGGGAGGCGGTTAGGGCAAGAGGGAGGAGGGAGTGATGAGTGAGAGCGAGTCAAGGGAGAGAGATTGAAAGGGAGAGGAATACAGGTGGGAGGAAAATAGGGAGGAGAGTGTGAGGAACAAGCGTGAGTGAAAGGGAGGAGATAAGAGAATGAGGGAGGGAGAGATTAGAGGAGTGAGAGATTGAAAGAGGAGGAATACATGTAGGAGGAGGGTGAAAGTGAGAGGGAATTAGGGAGGAGTATGAGGAACAAGTGAGAGTGAAAGGGATACATGGGGAGGGGAGGATGAGGTGTGAGGGACGAGGGAGAACGAGAGAGGGAGAAATGAGACACAGGTGGGGGGTATTAATGTGAATAGGAGGACATTTTTAAGCATGAGGGACGAGAATGAGTTGTTATAAGAGTGAGGGAAATGGAAGAGAGAGAAAGTGCAGGTGGAAAAAGGGAGGGAAAGGGAGGAGGAAACTTAGATGAGGTGAAAAGGATGAGCAGGAATGAGTGAGGAACAGATGAGGGTAAAAAAACGGAGGAGGAGTTAAGTAATGAAAAAGTATAGAAGAAGAAATAAGTAAGAAGAAATGGGGAGGGGTGATATTCGGAAAGGGAAAGAGGAGAAAGAGGTTTAGGTAAGGGGTCTATAGGTATGGAGAGGAGGGTGAAGGGAGAATGTAGCGAGGAAAAGCTGAGGTGGACGAAAGGGCAGAGGAAGGTGAAATGGAAAAGATGACGGAAGAAGATGGAATAAACGAGGAAAAGGATGAAGATGAGATGGAAAAGATGGAGGATGAAGACAGAAAAGATAGACGCAGAAAAGGATGAAGATGAGATGGAAAAGATGGAGGAAGAAGATGGATTAGACGAAGAAATGGATGAAAATGGAGCTGCCTTGCATAGACCTACCGACCTCTTGCAGACTACTTATGTTCTTATGTTCTTATCACAACCCTCACCCCCCCATCCCCACCATCACCACCATCACCACCACCATCACACTGTCTTCCCAAAACGACAAACCTTGCAGTCTTACCAACCTTACGAATTTGCTATCAGTTCGTCGCTCTTACTTAACTTCTTTCTCGTCTTTTGCTCCTCGTCCTTACCTGCGAAAAAGAGAGAGAGAAGAAGAGAAATGTTAATGAAAGCTGAATAAAGACGATTAATTAGTGAGATGTAAAAATAATATCACACTGTCATTCTTACACAATACAAAGTGAAATGAGGTAATATGATCCGTCCTTTGTCCGTCCGTCCGTCTCTCTGCCTGTCACGATGGAGACCTGAGGGAGAGGAGAAGGAACGAAAGGGTGAAGAAGGAAGGAAGGAAAGGGTGAAGGAAGAAAGGAACGAAATAGTGAAGGAAGGAAGGAAAGGGGTGAAGGAAGGAACGAAAGGGTGAAGAAGAAAAGAACAAAGGAAGAACAAACAACAGCAGACCTGCTGGTCCTTACGAGGCTGTTTGTGACAAGAAGAAAGATAGAACGTAAGACAGATATGAAGATGAGAGAGAGAGAGAGAGAGAGAGAGAGAGAGAGAGAGAGAGAGAGAGAGAGAGAGAGAGAGAGAGAGAGAGAGAGAGAGAGAGAGAGAGAGAGAGAGAGAGAGAGAGAGAGAGAGAGAGAGAGAGAGAGAGAGAGAGAGAGAGAGAGAGGATTAAGGAAGATATTGATAGATAGATAGATAGATAGATAGATTGATAGAGATAGCGAGAGAGAGAGAGAGAGAGAGAGAGAGAGAGAGAGAGAGAGAGAGAGAGAGAAAACACCTCCACCTGACCCCTTGACCCTCCCCCCCCTCATCAACCCTCACCTTTACCCTCGAGTCAGGTGGCAGGAGTTTGGAACCTAACCCGCCCCCCCCCCCCTCCATCCATCCTCCTCCTCCTCCTCCTCTTCTTCCTCCGCCTCCTCTTCCTCCCCTTTTTCCTCCTGTCTCTTCCCAACTCCTCTTTTTTCAACTTGCTTTTCCCCTCATTCCTTCCCTCCTGCTTTTTCTCATTATTTCCTTTTTCCTCTTTTCTCCTCCCCTTCTTCTCCTTCCCTTTGACTCTTCTCCTCCTCTTTTTTCCCTTTCTTTTCAACTTCATTTTCCCCTCCTTCGTTCCCTTTTGCCTGTTCCTATTATTTCCTTCCTTCTCCCTTCTTCCCTTAATCTCCTAGCCTTTTATTCCTTCTCCTTACTTTTCTTCCCCCTGCTCTTTCCCATTATCTCCTCCCTTTTTCCCTTTTCTCCTACCCTTATCTCCTCCCCTTCCTCATTTTTCCCCTCACTCCCTCCCTCTCCTCCCCGTCTTCCCCTCACGCTTCCCCTTTCTCCTGTTTCCCTTCATCTATTACCCTCTTCCTTCTTCCCCTTACCTCATCTTTCCTCCTCATCCTTCCCCTCTCTACTTCTCCTTCTCCTCTTCCCCTCACACTCCCCTTTCTCCTGGACTTTCCCCTTCTATTCTTCCCCTCCACTGAACGCAAACTCACTCTCTTCCTTCTCTCCCCTCTTCCTCACACTCCCCTCACCACTTAGCCCCGTCTCCCCTCACTCACCTCCCCTCTCGCACCTCCCCTCACCTAAAAAACCCATCCATCAGCCACCCGTCACCTGCAAACACAGCCCTAGGAGTCGGTTCTTATCAGGGAAGGGGAGAAAAGAGGGGAGGGAAGGGGTGGAAAGGGAGAACAGCACCCCACCTCCCCTCGCCCTCTCTCCCCGGACCCCCTACTCCCCCTCCCACCCTCCCTGAACCTCCCTTTCACCCTTGCATCCATCACAACTCAAGGGGAAATAATGGTCTCTTTTTTTTTTCAGTCTTAAGGACCAAAAGGGAGGAAGGTGTGGTGTAGATCCCCTTAACCTGACCCCTTAGATTCCCCTTACCTGACCAACCCCTCCCCTCTCCCCTCCTATCCCCCTCCCCCCTAACGTCACCTGACCCCTCACCTTCCCCTCAGATGACCTCAGCCTCATCCCTCGGTCGAAGGTCAGGTAGCTAGAGCGAGAGAGAGAGAGAGAGCGAGAGAGAGAGGAGGGGAGAGAAGTGAGGGGAAATGAGGTTAGGGTGATACGAGCCCTCATCAGGCGCCCCGACCTGGTCCCAACTGATAACACGCCCCCCCTTTCTCTCCCCTCCCCCCTCTCTCTCTCTCTCTCTCTCTCTCTCTCTCTCTCTCTCTATCTCTCTCAGCACCGTCGCCATCCCTCCTCCTTCCTCCCTTCCTTGCTTTTTCTTCTCTTTCTCTCTCTCACTAACTTTGATTGATTGAAGGTGTGTGTGTGTGTGTGTGTGTGTGTGTGTGTGTGTGTGTGTGTGTGTGTGTGTGTGTGTGTGTGTGTGTGTGTGCGACTCTCCCTCTTTCATTCTTTCTTTCTCTCGTCTTCCTTAATTTGGTTTCCTTTCCTCTCTCTCTCTCTCTCTCTCTCTCTCTCTCTCTCTCTCTCTCTCTCTCTCTCTCTCTCTCTCTCTCTCTCTCTCTCTCTCTCTCTCTCTCTCTCTCTCTCTCTTCCTATTTCTTCTTTTCTTTACGTCACCTTCTTTTTATGTCTTATTTCCCCATTCCCTTCTTTTACCCTTGATTCCGCTATCCCCCTCTTTTCCTCCTCACGTTTCCCCTCTTCCCCTCTTTCCCCTCCCCGCGGCGTGCAGGTGATGATGAAGAGGAGTCGTTATGACCTTCATTTCCCCTCACTTGGCCGGGTGTCCACCTTACGAGCGGCCGTCCCCTTGTTTACTGCAGGAACGCATCTTTCCCCTCACCTCTGCCGTGCGGTTTGGTTGCCTTCCCCTCATCCACCCCGCTACCCTCACCTTCATCCCCTCCCCTCCCCTCCCCTCCCCTCCCTTCCTCCCCATCGTCACTATCACCCACCCACATTTCCCCTCACCCTCGCCTGAGCATACAGAATATTTACTCCCGTCTCCCCTCACACATCCTTCTCCCTCACATGTTCCCCTCACTATCCTTGACCTAATCTTATCAACACATTCTCCTTTCCTAATATTTATCTACCTCTACGTATTCTTATTTTCTCCTCTCATTTCTCTTCTCCAGTTCTCTTCCCTGTTAGCTTTAGTTACCCTTTACCTACTTCGCCTATTTCTTCCTTTCCCTACTCTTACTCCTCGCTCCCTCTTCCCTATTACTCCTATTACTCCTTTTCCCTTGCTTCGTCAGTTTATTCCCCTTACCTATTTCTACCTCATACTCCATTTCCTCTTCTCTTTGCTTCGTCCTTACCTCTTATCTTTCCTCTTCATTCCTCTTCATCCCCTTTATGTACCTTCACACAACCCCATTTAACTATAACAACCTTCTACACCTTTTCTCTCCTTTGCATTACTTTCCCTACTAACCCAAACTTCTCCAACTTTTCTACTTCCGTTTTCACCTCCCCGACAACCTACCTACCTATTCCTCTATTTCCCCTTCACACGACCCCATTTACCTGCACCCTTTCTCTCCCTTACTGCCCTTTCCCTCACTAACGCAAACTTGTGCAACTTCTCTCTTCCCCTTTTCACATCACCGACAACCTTCCTTCCTATTCCTCTTTCTCCCCTTCTCACAACCCAATTACTTGCACCGTTTCTCTCCCTTTCTTCCCTTTCTTCACTAACCTAAACTTCTCCAACTTTTCTACTTTCCTTTTCACCTCCCTATTCCTCTATTTCCCCTTCTCACAACCCCATTTACCTGCACCTTTTCCCTCCCTTACTTCCCTTTCCCACTAACCTAAACTTTTCTACGTCTTCCCCTCTTCACCTCTCCAGCACCCTTCCTTTCCACCTCTTTCCCTTCTCTCTCTCGCCCTCCGTTTCCCCTTCCTGTTGCTTCTTGGTCTTCATTCTTCCCCTCTACGGATTCTTTCTGCTTATATTAGATCATAAATGTGATTGATCAGGTTGCGGTGTCCGGCCAGCTCCTTGTAATTGTTGCTATTTCTCTCTTAAATGAGCAGACGCATGAGCTACGGCGTCATTTATGAACTTTCTTGCGGCCTCTATATCACTCGCGTGTGTGTGGGAGGGGGGAAGGGGGGGGGAGGTGGGGTGGAGTAAGGGTGGATGGGGGAGAGGGGAAGTGTGTGTGAGGTGGGGTGGGTAGTGTGTGTGTGTGTGTGTGTGTGTGTGTGTGTGTGTGTGTGTAGAGGTGGGTGGGTGATTATATTCTCTCTCTCTCTCTCTCTCTCTCTCTCTCTCTCTCTCTCTCTCTCTCTCTCTCTCTCTCTCTCTCTCTCTCTCTCTCTCTCTCTCTCTCTCTCTCTCTCTCAGGGGAGGCAGAAGTTGACAATATTACCTTTCTGAGAAATTATAAGATTGTTCGTATTTGAGTGGAAATAGCAGAGGAGGAGGAGGAGGAGGAGGAAGGAAACAACAACAACAAGGAGTGGGAAAAATGTGGAGGAAGCAATGTAGGAAGAGGAGGAAGAGGAGCAGGAAGAGGAAGAGCAAGTGACATTTTTCATTTGTCCGTGAAGGGATAAAAAGTAGCAATGATGGGAGCGGTGGTGGAGGAGGAGGAGGAGGAGGAGGAGGAGGGAAGAGAAGGATAAATGGTAAATGGAAAATGGTAGAGACACTTCAGAGGAAAAAAGAAAGGAAGGGAAAAAACACAGGTAAATACAGGTAACTCATATCCGCAATTCTTAATCTCCTCTTTGTATAAATTCTCCTCCTTTTCGTTACCATCACTAACTATAAACCATTACAAACACTACCATTATCTTCCCCTCCTACCATACACCAAGTCACCGATATCGCACCTTAGCATTCACCATAACCACCATCACAGCCACTACTACTACTACTACAACTACTACTACTGCAACAACAACAACAACAAGAACAACAACAACAACAACTACTGCTACTATTACTACTACTACTGCTACTACTACTATTACTACTACTACTACTACTGCTACTACTACTACTACCATTCTGACCACCACCACCACCACCCAATCGTGACCTTAAGATGAGAGGACTTGATTCGATTGGAGACGCAGGCGATTCTAACAGACAGAAAGGGACAGCCGCCGCCCACGCACACCTCCACCGGTGCCAACCAGCTCGCAGTGCCAACCCACGAGTGCCACGAGGCGAAGAGGCGAGTGACATGGATTCTGAGAGGAGTGCCACAGGGGGGGGGGGGAGAGGGGGAGGGAGGGAAGGGCGTTACTCAGGTTACGAATTCACGAGATTTATGAGGTCAAATGTGTTTAGTGTCAATATTGCCTCCCACACACCTGTCCGCCGCCCCACACGTGTTGCCCTGCCCACACACCTGTTAGCGACACGTGAGGCTGTTCTGACCGTCTCTCTCTCTCTCTCTCTCTCTCTCTCTCTCTCTCTCTCTCTCTCTCTCTCTCTCTCTCTCTCTCTCTCTCTCTCTCTCTCACACACACACACACACACACACACACACACAATCAAGTAGACGTAAATTTGAAAAAAAAAACATACAGAAAACAAATGTGAGAGAGAGAGAGAGAGAGAGAGAGAGAGAGAGAGAGAGAGAGAGAGAGAGAGAGAGAGAGAGAGAGAGAGAGACAAACACACACACACACACACACACACACACACACACACACACACACACACACACACACACACACACACACAAGGACAGCAGCGGCATAGACAAACAGTACCTACGCAATACACCACCACCTCCACCACCACCAACACCACCCTCAGCAGCAGGCGTCATCACCACCTCATCACCAGCACCCACAACACCATCCCTGCGTCTCTCACCACCAGTAATGACCAACACAGAGCAACACCTTCAATGGAGTTCTGGAGGAGTGAGTCTGCAATTTTTCCTCCACTCTCTCTCTCTCTCTCTCTCTCTCTCTCTCTCTCTCTCTCTCTCTCTCTCTCTCTCTCTCTCTCTCGTTCTCTCTCTCTCTCATGGATATATACGCAGTTTACAACGTTAATTCTTTCTCCTAAAAATATGTTCTTGAAGTTAAATGTAAAATAATATCATAACGCTAATCTATTACTTGTTTTTGTATTGTTAGTTTTTTTTTTTTTTTGTGTTGTTAAGGAAGAAAATAAAAGTTAGGGTCTTCTTCTTTTTCTTGTTCTTGATCTTCCTCTTCTCCTTTACCGTCTTCTTGTTCTTCATGTTTTTCTAAGTCTTCTTCTTCTTCTTCTTCTACTTCTTTTACTTCATCTTCGTCTTCTTCTTCTTCTTCTTCTTCTTCTTCTTCTTCTTCTTCTTCTTCTTCTTCTTCTTATCATTATTATTATTATTACTATTATTATTATTATTATTATCATTATTATTATTATTACTATTATTATTATTACTGAAGGTCTTTTTATGGCTGGATCAGTTGACCTTTTCTTTATGTCTCGCTTAGGTGGCGGCGGAACAAAATTGGTTCAAAATTAATGTTTTTATGGGGACTCGGAGTCGTTGGGGATTACTTTCCACTTTCCTCTCGTCTCCCTTCATCTTTGTCTATCCTTCTTCCTCTTCTTCTTCTTCCTCGTCCTCCTCCTCTTCCTCGTCCTTCCACTCCTTCTTCTCTTTCCCTTCTCTCTCTCCTCCTCCTCCCCCTCCTACACAAACTTGTCTTCTCCCACTCGTGTGCTCATAAAATGTGTCCTCAAACAACATAAACACCTCACCCGACACACACACACACACACACACACACACACACACGTCACTGGTCCCATCATAAGACTTCTTCACTATTTCCCATTCTTTGTCTTCCTCTTCTGTCTCTTCTTCTCAATCTCTACCTCGTCCATTATCTTTCATCTTCTTCGTCGTCATCAACTAACTGCAGCCTCCGGAGTGACATGGGACGACTCTCTTCTTCTTCTACTTCCTCCTCCTCCTCCTCTTCCTCATGGCCTAGATGCGAGATGGTCTTGTCAGTTTCTTTGTGGTGAAGAGACGAACATCAAACTCTATCTCAGCCCACCTTTCCTCCTCCTCCTCCTGCTCCTCCTCCTTCGGTAACTTTTATAAGACGCCAGAATTCATGTTGACTTTGTATGATTTCTCGCTTAGCCCTCACCTGGAATACGCGGTGCAGTTCTGGTCCCCAACTACAAGAAGGACTTCGAATTACAGCGGTGCGCCACGAAAGAAGACGACGATATAAGGCGTTGAAGGCGTAAACTGTATAATTCTAGAGGCGCTGCATTACATATTTTATTGCTATATCGGTATTTTTTCACCAATCGAGTAATCCAACACTACAACAACCTTCACAGAACATAAGTTAAGGCAAACATGATCAACTCAAAAATCGCATTGACCGCTATTTCGTTGCGACAAGAGAGAGTGAAGTGGGTGATCTCGTGAGCACGGTCGGGTAGCACCTTAGTATTTTTTCTGCAGGTCATTGAAAGGCCTGACGAACAGATTAAATCACCATCACCGAAGCAGGCAACCTCGTTAAGCCAAAAAGTCTTCAGGTGCCTGCTCTTCTTACTCTTTCTCTTTCTCCCAGTCCTTCTTCTCTTTCTTCTCCTTTTCCTTTTAATTCTTCTTCACTTCCTCCTTCTTCCTCTTTCTCCTATTCTTATTCTTCCTCTTCTTATTTATCTCCCTCTTTCTTCTCTTCCTCTTCCTCTTCCTATTCCCGATCTTCTTTCTTCACCTCTGAACACCTCTCCAGATGGCCTCATTCCCTCCCTCCTACACTCCCCTCTTCTCTCTCTCCTCTATCCTGTCCTCCTTCTCCTCCTCCTCCTCCTGTGCTGACGTCGGCAAAAGCTAGTACAGGTCTCACTCAGTTCCTCCCACCACCACCACTACCACCACCACCACCATAACCACAACAACAACAACGATTCAACTAACATCTGCTCCGTTTTCACCTCCACATAGCACCTCCACTTCCTCGGCTTCCTGGAGGGGCTGGTGGCTGGATGCCCAGCCCCCTCTCCTTCCTCACCTTTCCCCCCCTCACCTGCCTGCTCATTACCGCTGCCATCAGGTGATTCTCCGTCCAGGTGTGAGCGAGGTGGAGTTGGCGGGATTGAGCCTCTAATGACCTAACCTCCTGCCGTTGTGGAAGGAGGAAGGGGAGGAAAGGGAGGGAGGGGAAGAGGGGAAGTGAGAGAGAGACAGAGTAAAGGAGAAAGAAAAGAAACAATGGAACAAAAATATAGGTATGGGTAAGAAAATATTGAGGGAAGATAATGGTAGAAAATAAAGAAGGAGGAGAGGGTAGAGCCTGAAGAGAGGAAAAAGAAAAGAATGCTGAGGAGAGAGAGAAGGAGGAGGAGGAAGAAGAGAAGAAAGAAGCCGTGAAGAAGGAAGAAGAAGAAGAGAGAGAGAGAGAGAGAGAGAGAGAGAGAGAGAGAGAGAGAGAGAGAGAGAGAGAGAGAGAGAGAGAGAGAGAGAGAGAGAGAGAGAGAGAGAGAGAGAGAGAGAGAGAGAGAGAGAGAGAGAGAGAGAGAGAGAGAGAGAGAGAGAGAGAGAGAGAGAAATGCAGGAGGAAGGGAGGGAAGAGGCAGCGAGCGAGGGAAGAGGCAGCGAGCGAGGGAGGAGCTGCGCCATGACCAGGTAAGCGGGGAGCGGCTAAGCGGAAGTTTCTAATTAACATAAGCCTTACCTTGAGCCTGACTGAACTTAAGGAACCGCCACGAGTATTTATCTCAATCAGGGAGGGATATATTTTACTGTTAATCCTTAGAGGTTTCGTTACCTTTGGAAACCAGGAGCTCTTTGAAACCATGGGAGTCACATAGAAATAAGAAAATGTAAGAGAGAAATACTGAAAAGAGGATTAGATTTGGAAGTATCGTTTCCTTTTCAACCAAGAACTTTTAAAACTATGAAAGACACACTAAAATAAAAAGAAAATATGTAATGAGAAAGTTATATTGCAAAAAAAAGAATCTATTTGGCTGTATCAAGTCCTTTTCAACCAAGAACTTTTTAAACTAAGGAAGACACACTAAAAAAAAATGTAATGAGAAAGAGAAACATTGAAAAAAAAGATGATATATGATTCCCAGTTTCTACATCTTTTCACGACTTTTCAATGTAACAAGAAAAAAAAATGAAAATAAAAAAAAGGATTCTATTTGATTTATTTCATTCTAGTTATCAATTATAGCATCTCATTACTATTCTAACGAGGTGATTTAATTCTCCTAACTTTATAAATGAATCGTACAGTAAAGAAACTAAACCTCTAAATATCATGTAAAAGAATGTTGTTTTCATAATAATTAGCGAATCACCTTAACGAATTTCCCGACGATATTTTTATTCATTTAACTATTTACATCGACGCTTATTTCGTCTTTATTTTCATCGTAGTATTTTACCGTATTTATAAGCAGATTCACGGGCAGCGTATTAAACGATCATAACTTGTATAGCGCTAACACCGTTCATCGTATAAGTGGCGGAGTCGTCATGTGCGTGAGTTTAAAATCTAATATATGCTAATTCTCTCTCTCTCTCTCTCTCTCTCTCTCTCTCTCTCTCTCTCTCTCTCTCTCTCTCTCTCCACGCATCTCATCACAACTTTGCTCACATAAACGAGAGACAAATTGAATGAATCTCCGCGCCAGTCTTACCTTAGCAACCACTTGATGATGTCTCCTCTAACGCCTCCTCCTCCTTCTCTTCTTCCTCCTCCTCTTCCTCCTCCCACTATACCTCTTCCGCATCCTCTTATTCTTCCTGGTCTTCTGCGTTCTCTTGCTCCTTCTTTTTCACGTCCTCTTTCTCCTCCTCTTCCTCTTCTGTGTTCTACATCTTCTCTTACTTCTCCTTACTCATTCTTTTACTCCTTTTCCGCGTCCTCTTCCTCCTCCACGCCCTCTTACTTCTCTTCCTCTTCTTCTGTATTTTCCTCTACTTACACTAACTAATCTACTAACAATCTATCCACATAACTTTAGTCTGTTGTGGTTTACTAAGATGACTGTTGGTGTTATTATTATTATTATTTTATCATTATTACAACTATGACTGCAACAATATGAAATTATCCTCTCTTTTTCTACTCCTGTCATATTATTCATCCTGAGCACGACAACTAATTTAAATAACCCATCTCTGTGACTTCATATTTTTGTCTATCCATATCCTGCCATTACCTCCATTCCTTCACAAACTCCATCCTTCCATCACCAATTTCCCACCAACTTCATCCTCCCATCATATCCATCCTCCTCCATCCGTCCCTTCTACTCCCACTTACCTCATTCTCTGCTTACATCCTCTAGTCTCCCTACCCATTTTTCCTTCCTCTCTACACTCCCTTCCCAGCCACTCCCTTTTTCCTTCAGCGTTCCCTCCCCTTCCTTACCCCTTCCTCCCCTCCATCCCTTCCCCCTCCGCACCTGCCTTCCTAACCAGCACTGGATATCGAGATTCAAATACGAACTTTCATTATCTTTTATGAACCATAAAAGCCAAAATGGTCTTTTTTTATACGTCCATTAGAGGCGGGTATCAAAAGCATCTGGGAATTTTGAACTAGGCTCGGCGTGTGTGTGTGTGTGTGTGTGTGTGTGTGTGTGTGTGTGTGTGTGTGTGTGTATGGGGTTTTGTGGTGGTGTAGGTTGTGGGGGGGGAGGGGGGAGAGTGGGAGCGAGAGCCAGAGAGAGAGAGAGAGAGAGAGAGAGAGAGAGAGAGAGAGAGAGAGAGAGAGAGAGAGGCGTAGGTGGAGTGAGGAGATATTTAGGTGGCGTTATTGCTTGGTGGTGGTGGTGTGGTGGAGGTGGTGGTGATAATGGTGGTGGAGGAGCAATACATGTTGTTGTTGTTGTTGTTGTAGTTGTTGCTTTTCGAAGTGGTAGCGGTTGTGGTGGTGATAGCAATGGAGGTGGTGGTGGTGGTAGTGGTGGTGGAGGTGGTGGTGGTGGTGGTCGTGGTGGAAGAAGTACTCTCTTTACGGTGTGATATTAGCCGCGCTGTGCTCTGTGTGATGGTGGTGGTGGTGGTGGTGAGTGCGGTGTTGCGGTGATATACATGTTCCCATTCTCATAACATTACGGCTATTGTGGTGGTGGATATGTGGACGCGGTGGTGGTGGTGATGGTGGTGGTGGTTGTAGTGGTGGTTGCTCTGGTGATGGTGATATTTTTTATGGTGATAACAGAAATGATGATGGTGTGAGTTATATAGTTTTGTGGGACGGAAATGGTGGTGGAAATGGTGATGAAGAAAATGGTGAGAGTGATGGTGAGGATGATAGTAGCAAATTGGAAGTGGCGGCATTGTTTTAGTGGTGATAGTGATAGGAAGGTTATGGTGACTATGATGGTTGTAAAAATATAGCAAAAAATAACAACTTAGATAATGAAAGCAATAGTGAGGTGGTGTAGATGATTGTGAAGATGCTCAGTTACTATAGCTGATGATGACAATGACACTATGTAGGGATGATCATAGTAGTAGTGATGGTGATGGTAGTGAAAATAATGGCAAAAGTTTTAGATAAGGTTAGTGAGGGTGACAATGGCGGTGGTGATGACAATGGTGGTAGTGGTGATGGTGGTAATGGTTGTGGTGGTGGTGGTGGTGGTGGTAATGGTGGTGGTGGTGGTGGTGATGGTGGTGGTGGTGGTGATGGTGGTGGTGATGGTGGTGGTGGTGGTGGTAATGGTAATGGTGGTGGTGGTGGTGATGACAATGGTGGTAGTGGTGATAGTGGTAATGGTGATGGTGGTGGTGGTGATAATGGTGGTGGTGATGGTGGTGGTGGCGTGGGAGTCTGAGAGCCTCTTGACAGGGAGAGCTGTCACCTCCACCTGAGGATGATGGCTCCTCACCTCCCCCCCCCCCGCCCCTCCTCGTCCTCCTCCTCCTCCTCCTCCTCCTCCCGCCATCGCCACCACCACATAAGTGTATATATAAAACTATTATCATAACAGTATCTTTCTTTTTCTTTCTTTCTCTCTCTACGATCTTTCAACTAAGAGGAAAATAACACCATTACAAAGAAACAACAAGAGCAGCAACAATAACAACAACAACACAACAGCTCCAAAAGTTTTCAAACTCGCCAAAAATCAATTTCCTTTTGCCCTTTTTCCCCTCAGATATCTTCTCCTCCTCCTCCTCTTCTTCCTCCTCATCTTCTCCTTCCTCCTCCTCCTCCTCCTCCATGATACCTGGACTTCATTGATTGTTGGTCATTTTGTTGTGGTTGAGAGGAAGGGAGAGAGAGAGAGGGGGGTAGAGAAGGGAGGGAGAGGGAGAGAAGGGAGGAAGATATGGAGTGGAGGATAAGAGGAGGGAGGAGAGAAGAGGGGAGAGAAACGGAGTGTGCGGAGGGAAGGGAATATGAGAAAGGAACGAGAGATGGATGGAAGAGGATTAAATATATGAATCAGGAGAGAGAGAGAGAGAGAGAGAGAGAGAGAGAGAGAGAGAGAGAGAGAGAGAGAGAGAGAGAGAGAGAGAGAGAGAGAGAGAGAGAGAGAGAGAGTACACATTAGGTCTTTCTCTCTCTCCCTTACACACACACACACACACACACACACACACACACACACACACACACACACACATACACACGCAGTGGACACATGTTGACCACTGATAAAACTCCCCTGAGTCTCTCTCTCTCTCTCTCTCTCTCTCTCTCTCTCTCTCTCTCTGCGGTTTTCTTTCGTCTTCGACCTCTTTTATTCCACTTTCCTCTCCCTTCCTCCCTCTCTCTCCTCCTCCCTTTTCCTTCTTCTCTCCAATCTCCTCTCCCTCCTAAAATCTTTCCCTCCTATCTTCAGTTCCATCCTACTGACTCTCTCTCTCTCTCTCTCTCTCTCTCTCTCTCTCTCTCTCTGAACAAACGCTTTCCCCTCTTTCTTCTTTCGACCCTCCCTTCCTTTCTTTCCTCCTTCCCTCCCTCCCTCTTCCCTCCCTTCCCTCCCTCCCCCCCTCTACTTCACAATACCTGGAGGCTATCGATTGGTCACTTACTAACCTCGCCTCGGAGAGAAGAGAGTGGACTCTCTCTCTCTCTCTCTCTCTCTCTCTCTCTCTCTCTCTCTCTCTCTCTCTCTCTCTCTCTCTCTCTCTCTCTCTGTGGGTCCTTACCTTAATTAACTTTCTTCTATTTTTTCCTCTCTAATATGAAGCCAAGAACCCCAAAAGGACACACACACACACACGCACACCAGTTAGCAGTAGTAGTCATCATGGTATTCTTGTTCTTCCTTTTCTTCTTCTTCTTATTCCTATTATATTACTATCATTATTAACACACACACACACACACACACACACACACACACACACACACACACACACACACACACACACAAACACACAAAACGCCTCCCCCCATAACCTAACCTAACCTAACCTAACCCCTTCACTTACCACCATCACCACTACCACCACCACTACAACAACAACAACAACAACAACACCAACAACAAGAGTTCGTTATAGCAGTAGCCAACACGGAGGCGGAGACAAGACATCGCTAATTCACTCCTGCTGTTCCGAAGCGCGTGAATAAATCCCAGCGTAAGGCGTTCGAGACAGCCTCCGAAACAGCGCCGAGCACATGTATAGATCAAACTGATTTGTAAGGCGCATACAGCCGGCAATTAAATGTAATGGATGCAGGAATAACTCAAGATAATACATCCAATGGGCGATGGCGGCCTGAATGCATTAGTTCGGGATAAGCACGCGAGAGGGCGGGAGGATCGGGGAGTGTTGGATGGGTTCGGGTGGGGAGAGAGAGAGAGAGAGAGAGAGAGAGAGAGAGAGAGAGAGAGAGAGAGAGAGAGAGAATATATATAGTAAAACAACAAGACAGACAACAGTACAGCATCAGTCACCAAAATCAACCCATAAAAGCAAATTCAGTAAATGTCTTCACACACACACACACACACACACACACACACACCTCCAGGATGCACCCCGCTCCCCACAACGCACGGAGCCGGTAACAGTAACGGAGACGTGACGTTAAAACAAGACTGCTGATAATGTCTTCGGGCCAATCAGCGGCGCGTCCTGTCAGCACTGCCTGGACGTCATCGCGCGCCTGTGTCGCGTCAAAAGCAAGCTACCTCGGGTGTAATTTAATGTGGTGAGCGGACGGAAAAAATGTGCGTGCCCGGCTGACTAGTGAAAAAGCAATAATAAAAGCAGTAGGATGGACAAGGGGAAAAACCCAGTTAAGGAGGAAGAAGAAGAACAACAAGAACAAGAAGAAGAAGAAGAAAAAGAAGAAGAAAGAGAGCAAGACAAAGAAGAAAACATAACACGAACAAGAACAAGAACAGGAATAATAATAAGAACTCGAAGAACAGGAAGATAATGAAGAGAAGACAGAAAGATGGTTATGATGAAGTGTATGAAGAATAAGAAAAAAAAACAATGGGATCATTTTCATACCCCATTTCTGATCCATTTTTCTACTCTTTCTGCAAATGCAACAATGCGGTCGCCTATTTCATTTCTCGTACCAAAGTTACCCATTGCTACTACAACAACTACTACTACTACCACTACTACTACTACTACTACTGCTACTACAACTACTACTACTACTACTACAACAACTACTATTACTACTACTACTACTACTACTACCACAACGCTTCACAGGGCACACGTGTGAATGGGAAATCTGTGAATGGAAAACACGTTGTGAATGAGACCACGCAATTTGCCAGCACGGAAGAGAGAGATAATGACGACCAAACTAATGAATGAGAGATAGTGAAGGAAGGGAGGACACAGGAAGCGACAAGCGGAGGGGGAGGAGGAAAGGGAGGTGGAGGGAAGGGAGAAGGGAGAGGGTAAGAAGGAGGAGTAAAGGAGGGAAGGAAAAGGTACCGGTAACTTCCCTTCCCTAATATCCATCACACTGTCAGAGAGAGAGAGAGAGAGAGAGAGAGAGAGAGAGAGAGAGAGAGAGCTATGACGCAAGAACGTGACAATATCGGTAATTTGTTTGTGTCACCCTTCCTCCCTTCCTCCCTCCCTCCCTCCTTACCTCCTTTCCTGTCTCCCTCCCCCTTTCTTATCTCTCCTGCACCCTGCTATCACGGCTGGAAACGCCCCCTCCTCTCTCTCTCTCTCTCTCTCTCTCTCTCTCTCTCTCTCTCTCTCTCTCTCTCTCTCTCTCTCTGACATAATTTAGGACTCATCTGTCACTTCGTCTCCTTCCTTTGTTCCATTGTTTTTTCCTTTCGATTTAATTTTGCTGCTGCTGCTGCTCTCTCTCTCTCTCTCTCTCTCTCTCTCTCTCTCTCTCTCTCTCTCTCTCTCTCTCTCTCTGTGTGTGTGTGTGTGTGTGTGTGTGTGTGTGTGTGTGTGTGTGTTTCTTGCATCACTTTTTCTTTGTATTCATAATAGATGCTAAACTAATTACATCAGAACGAAAATCAGCTTTATTAAAATCGAAGAAGACAGCTCAAGAGGAAACTGCTCAATAAATGCCACAAATCTTCGCTCCCACATATAAGACACGCAACAGCTCAAAACGTGGTCATTTTAGGTTGGATTAGTGTCGTGATCTCCTCCTCTCGAAAGTGCAAATCATAGGCAGGAAGAAATAGAGACGAAGGAAGGCTGTTCAAAAGATAAAATACTGAAAGTGCAGGCGAACTCTTGCATTGCGGATATGAACAGGATAAGGGTGAGCTGGAGTAGAAAGTCGTACGTACGTCCAAAAGAGATGCGTAAGTGACCCCCTCCCCCTACTGCCGAAGAAGGTATTTGTATGTTGTTAGATTATAAAGGATATCAACGCCCTGCTTCAGTGTACGTTTTATGCTGATGAGCCTCCAGTGCGTCACGGTGACCGAGTCGTGCTTGGACCTGACTGAATAATCAATGTATGCGTGGGCAGGCCAGTGCTTGTTGTAGGACTAAGTGAACACTGTGAAGAAAGCTGAGGCAAGGGAAGAATGCTGAAAATAACGATGAACATAATACAACAACAACAACTACTGCTTCTACTGTTACTATTATGACAACAACAATTACTATTACTGCGGATGATAATAATAGTAACAATAATAATAAGAAATACAATGAGAATAATGTTAGTTAGAGTATAAGTAACAGCAATTTGTCGTTTTGTGACTTTCCTCTTTTTCTCATTGTATAAATTTATTTCTCTCTCTCTCTCTCTCTCTCTCTCTCTCTCTCTCTCTCAATCCCTTGCATAAACTCACGCATGAATTGGTAATACAAGAAAAAAAAAGGAGAGAGAGAGAGAGAGAGAGAGAGAGAGAGAGAGAGAGAGAGAGAGAGAGAGAGAGAGAGAGAGAGAGAAACATTAGTTGCTATTAGTGCTGGGAGGGAGACAGCGCGGCTCATCGTAAACTTTTGACCTTAATAAACACACACACACAATATGTCACATTATAAGTTAGTTTTATTCAATATCGCGGGAATATATCCTTGAAATAACTTGTAGTGGAATTAAAACAATATCTTCTTGCACGTTACATTTTTCTGCTCGATTCAGACTTTATGGTAAAAAAGTGTATATATAAACAAGGAATATAGAGTTTTGGAGTCGCTATTCGGAATGGCTCCACACTGATTCCTCCTGTTCCGAAGTTAATAAAAGTGATACAAATATTTACTTCGGACGTGATAATATTGCTTACATAAACTATTAAGAGAGGCGAGGCGAAGCATGTGTGACTTTACGGTTCTATTAAAGATATAACATAAGAACATAAGGAGTCTGCGATAGGCCGGTTATAGGTCTATGCAAGGCAGCTCCTGTGAACCTAACCCCACCTAACATCGCTCTCCATCAATATATCAATCTTATTTTGAAGTTATTCCTGTGATAACTGCACGTGTTAAGTTTTTTTTCGTTTAATCCTCATCGCAATCCACCAACCTTGTATTATTTTCCATTTATCCATTCATATTTTCCCTCTTCATCCATTTCCTCATCTATCTTTTCCATCTTCGTTCTCTTATCTCATCTACCTCTTCCCGTTCATCCACCTTCCCTCTTCCTCACTACATTCTCCCTCCACAATCCACTTTACACTTACAGACCCCTTTCCTAAACCTCTTCTTCCACTCATCCACCACTCAACATATTTCTCTCTTCCGTTTAAACAGCAACGTTATATTTCCGGCGCGGGCCACTGAGTCACCTTTACTTGCCCTGCCCTGCCCTGCCCGGCCTAACTCACCTGTCGGGCTACGTGGGCCAGGTGCGTGACGTCCGGGCAATGGTGTGTCATGATTGGCGGAGGAATGAAGGCGCCAGGAAAGGGGTGCGAGAGGTGACGCAGAGTTACGTGTGTCAGCATGGGCGTATTGCTCTGTGCTTTATCGTTTGTTTTGTGTTTATTCATTTACTTTATTTTATTGTATTGGAGTTGATTTTTTTCCTTTACTTGATTATTTGCTTTTTTATTTATTAATTTTATTTGGTTTATTCTACGTATTTACAAAAGGAGACATATATATATATATATATATATATATATATATATATATATATATATATATATATATATATATATATATATATATATATATATATATAGAGAGAGAGAGAGAGAGAGAGAGAGAGAGAGAGAGAGAGAGAGAGAGAGAGAGAGAGAGAGAGAGACAGCGAGAGAGAGATAGCAAGAGAGAGAGAGGCCCTCGACCGGATGACCGTGTCAGTGAGGGAGATAAAAAGAGGTAAACACACCTGAGTTGCAGAATGGACAGGTGACACCAGGCCAAACACGCTGGTAAGACGATCACGAGGAGGAGGAGGAGGAGGAGGAGGAGGAGGAGGAGGAGGAAGTGGAATGGTTGAAGGGGTGGAGGAGGGAATGGTGGTGGTTGAGGATGAGGTAGAGGAAGAAGGGATGAAGAAGAGAGGAGGAGGAAGGGAAGGATGAAAAAAGAGAGAGGAAGAGATGGGATAAAGTGGAACTGTAAGTATTACCAAGAGAAAAAACACCTTGCTATATTCACGTTAGTGTTGTTAATATTTAGATTCCTTTGCTTCTTAGATTATGTGAAAGCTCTTAAGAAACGGTATTAAGCTGTAGGAAGGTGGTAAAGAGAAGAAAAAGGATGAAAATAATATGGGAGAGATAGAAAAATTCCTCTCTCTCTCTCTCTCTCTCTCTCTCTCTCTCTCTCTCTCTCTCTCCTTACTGCCTCCCTGTTCCCATTAATTTAAAAGGACTTTATTAATGCCTTCCCTCCCTTCCCTTCCCTGCCTGAATAGACTGAGCAATTATGAACCGATAGGGAAAAACGGGTATTTAAAGGAAAGACTAAAGGAGAAATATGAGAGGAGAAACGATAAAAAGAGAAAAAACGGAACAATGACGGTAATAATGATAAGATTAAGACGCAGTTCATGAGTGTTGAGGTGATGGAGAGGAAGAGAAAGAGGAGGAGGAGGAGAGGGAGAGGGAAGAGAAAGAGGAAGAGGAAGAAAAGGAGGAGGAGGAAGACGAAAATGTATCATACTAAGAAAATATTTTGAGAGGTGAAATTAAAAGAAAAATATCGTAAAATTCATTGATAATTGAACTTGAAATTTGTTATAGTGAAAAGAATTAATGTTACAAAAAATCTAAAACTTGAAAAACAAACAAACAAGTAAACATCTGATCGCTAATAAGAAAAACAACAAACAAACAATGATTAAAAAAAAAGGAATACAAAAATAGATTCGAAAGCAGATAGTTTTAGGAGTGGGTTTAGGAAGGAAGAAATGTACACACACACACACACACACACACACACACACACACACAGGAAGCACACATAGACGTACACATGTTATATATTACCGGCTACAGTTGTGAGTCACCACCCGCATGTCCTATGAAAAGACACACACACACACACACACACACACACACACACACACACACACACACACACACACACACACACACTGACTCACCTGGATGTTCTTACTCAGCGACCTCCCCCTCCCCCCTTTTTCCTCTCTCCTCTTCCCTCCCTCCTCCGTCTCCTCTCCCCTTTTCTCCTTTCCTCCACACTTCTTCTGCTACCCCGGACATACAGACGGAGAAGCTGACGACAGATATCCTCCTCCTCCTCCTCCTCTTCTTCTTTTTCCTCCTCCTCCAGACACCTGACGTGGCCTTAGTCTAGCCCACCAGGAGTAATTTCTAAGGTGTTGATATAACTCAGCAGCCACGGGAAGAGGAGGAGGAGGAGGAGGAGGAGGAGGAGGAGGAGGAGGAGAGAGGAGTAAAAGATATGAGGGTTTTAGAGAGATATGAGAGGTAATGGTGGGAAAGGATGTGGAAATGAGAAGAGGAGGAGGAGGAGGAGAAGGAAGAAGAAGAGGAAGAAGAAGAAGAAGAAGAAAAAAACGAACGAACGAACGAGCGAGCGAAAGAAAAAAAGAAAGAAAAAGAAGGAAAAGAAAAAAGAAAAAGAAGAGTAAAAGGAGGAGAAGGAGGAAGAGGAAAATTAGGAAGGGAGTTATAACAGGAAAACAAAATTGAGAAAAGACGGGAAAAGACCAGCTAATGCAAAGTAAGTAGCCGTATAAAATTGGAAGGAAAAGAAAGAGAGCGAAGGAAATAAAGAAGGATAGATGTAGGGGAAGAGGAGGAGGAGGGGGCGGAGGAGGAGGAGTGTGTGGGACGAGGGAGAGAAGACTGACCTACTTCCTGTTAGGCTTGAGGTCACCGTGTCCGCGAGAGAGCCTGACCCCTGGCACCATCGGCTCTGAGGTCACCAAACACCTTCTCGCTATCTCATCCCTTACCCCCCCTGGACCCCCCTTGACCTCTCTCACCCTGACCTCTCACCTCCAGAGTTTAGCAAGTTGTCATTTATAAAAAAAAAAACATCTTAGGAGCACGTGTTCGTCAATCCTTAGCTATTTCTTTTTACTTTTTACATAATATCCTGTAATGAAAAAGAAAAATAATAATAATAAGAAGAAGAATAATGAGGATAAAGAGAAAGGTAAAGAAGTGAAAACATGAGAAGCAAAATGTAAAGAGAAAAGAGAGAAAGTAGGAAATGCGCAAAAATAATGAAAAAAAATGACCGTATAAAAGTGGAGAGGAAAGAAAAGGATAAGGAAACGGAAGGGAAAGGAGAAAAGGAAGGTGAAGAAATGGAAGCATGAAGAGAAAAAAAGAAAAAAGGAAGGAATAAGGAAGGAAAGACCAAGAAAAAGTTATAATAGAGAAATAAATAATTATGCATAGAAGAAGGAAGCAGAATAAGGTTAGTAAAGTTGTGGAAAGAGTAATGATATATGTAGAGGGAGAGAGAGAGGGAGAGGAGAGAGAAGGACAGAGGAGGAAGAGGAGGAGAGAAAAGGGATAAGAAAAAATGTGACAAATTATGACGATTAAGACAATTTTTAAGAACCTGGCGCCTCTAATTGGGGAGTGAATGTAGCTGATTGCACCCTCTTTTTCCTCCCCTTCTCCTCTCCCCTCCCCTTAGTTCCCTCCCTCCTTTTCCCCGCACATCCTCCCCTTTCTCCTAATCTGTATCCCTTCCTCTCTCTTCCCTCACACCAGAACCTTCTCTCCGCTCCCTTTCTCTTCCCTTTCCTCTTCCTCTCCCTTTTCTCACACCATCTCACCATCCCTCTCCCTTTCACCTTCTCTCCCTTTCTCTCCACTACAGCATCCTATTTCCTCCCTTCTCCCTTACCTACGTCTCTTCCTCTCCCTCCTCCTCCTCCTCCTCCTCCTCCTCCTCTCCCTTCCCTCACTCCTCCTGCCTCTACTCATTTACGATCCTCTCATCCTCTCTCTCTCTCCACACACACACACACACACACACACACACCTCTTGCCCTACTTTCATCAACATCCAGACCTTGTTTCTCCTCTTTTTTTTTTTTCTCCCTATCTCTGTACTCCCTTCCTCCCTCCCTCTCCTCTTTCCTCATCCTCCTCCTCCTCCTCCTCCTCCTCCTCACCTCCCTTCGTTAGTACCTCACCTCACTCCTCTTCTTCTTCTTCGTCACCTTCTCGTATTCCCTTGTATTTGTTGTTGTTGTTGTTGTTGTTGTTGCTGTTGTTGTTATTTTACTTTTTACTCTTAATTTCCCGTTTTTAGCACATATTCTCTCTCTCTCTCTCTCTCTCTCTCTCTCTCTCTCTCTCACACACACACACACACACACACACACACACACACACACAAATAACACCCCCCTCACACACACACACACACACACACACGATAATACACACACAAATGGGAGGGGGGGGGAGGGGAGGGGAAGGGGTAGAAAGATTTACAATTCAATTAATTATGAACAAAATACCTACACGTCGATGTATATAAACAATTTAGCAGATCACACTCTCTTTTCAATGGAAGGAATTAGTTTGGAAATAAGTGAAAATAATATTCCCTCAGTTTGAGTCTATTTGCATCGGGCGGATAATTTCCCTTTGATTAGAGGATATTCAAAATGGAAATGTTTGGGGAGATAAATTGACCGAGAGAGAGATTGAGACTGAGGATGGGGAGATAGAGAGATGGAGGAGGAGGAGGATCGGAAGAAGGGAAGAAATGGACCTGCATGAGGAGACAAACAAGAAGGAAAAAGGGAGGAAAGGAAAGGACCAAAAGAGGAAGAGAGAGAGGATAGAGGAAGGATGGAAAGATAGAGATGAAAGCGTGGAGGGAGGGAAGAAGACACTGAAAAAAGGGAGGAACGGAGGTGAGGTGACAGAGGAATGGGAGATAAAAGAAGTGAAAAGATAACCAAGAGAGAGAAACTGTAAGGATATAGAGAGAGATGGAGGAGGAGGAGGAAGAGTAGTGAAAGAAGGGAGGGAATGAAGGTGAGGTGACAGAGGTGAAGTGGAAAGGGGTGAAGAGAAGATGACCAAGAGTGAGAGGCTGTGAGGATAGAGAGATAGAGAGATAGCGAGCAGATGGAGGAGTGCATGGAGGAGGCAAATTGGGAGAAGGGAGGAATGGAATTGAGGTGACAAGAGAAGTGAGAAAAGGAGTGAAGAGAAGATAACCAGGACTGGGAAGAGAGAGAATGGAGAAGTGAAGGAAGATGATGATGATGATGATGATGATGATGATTGGGGCGTTCTGTTCTTGGCGCCACAACTGCAGGGTCATATGGCGCCGAGCGTTAACTAAATAAACTATAATATAGAAAAATAAATAACGGTGAATAATTAAAAAACGTGATAAAAGGACTCAATACAAGATCAATAAAAGGAGGAACAAAGGAAGAAAGGAGGAATGAAGGTGAGGTGAGAGAGAAGTAGGAGAGGGAAGGAGAGATGACCATAAGTGAGATACTGATGATGGAGAAGAAGAAGGAAATAACGAAAATAAGAGGTTGTGGAGGACAGATATTAGGACGCAAAAGGAGGGATTAGGAAGAGATAGAGAAGAAAGAGTAATATAAAGTCGGTAAAGGTAAATATAAGGATTGAGAAAGGGGGAAATAATAAGGAGTATATGAAAAAAAAAGGAAATAAGGGATTGTAAGGGAATAAAGAAAGGCAGTAAAAAAAATGAGTTAGAGGTGAAGTGAAAGAGAAGAGAAAGAAAAGAGAAAGATAAGAGAAAGCGATGTAGAAAAGTTAGAGGTAAGAAGAGGAGAAAGTTGAGGAGCGGGAGGTATGGAGGGAAGGAAGGTAAGAAGAGGAATATACAGAGAGAAAGAGGGAGGAGGAATTACGAAAGGAGGAGGAGGAAGGATAATAAATGAGGAATAAATGAAGGTAGGGAAACACACACACACACACACACACACACACACACACACACACACACACACACACACACACACACACACACAGGCACACACACACACGCACACACACACACTCCAATTTTATTACTATGGGGATTAAAAGAATTTATTTAACAAGAGGGGAAATAATGCCTACCCTCATCTCCCCTCATTCTCCCCTTACACATAAATACTCCCAGTTAAAATGTGATCATCCTCCCCCTTTCCCCTCCCCTCCCCTTACCTCCTACCTGTATGCTGGTGAGGGGGGGAGGGGAGAGGGAGGGGAGGTAACTTAAAAGGCCTACAAATGACGCAAAAAAAAAGAGAGAGAGAGAGAGAGAGAGTAATTTTGCCGTATAAATGCTGCAAATGGAGTAAATTACAGGTGAGACGCTTCCTGCGCTCTCTCTCTCTCTCTCTCTCTCTCTGACGCGGTGACTCACTAGGCCTATGACGTCAGTATAAGGGTTAAGGGAGGAGGAGGAGGAGGAGGAGGAGGAGGAGGAAAGTCTGGTTCTCACGCGTGTTTACGAAGAGTTATGTTCACAGATGGAAACTAATTGGTAAATATAATAATTACTTAAAGTTAAATATATATATAACACGCCTTGTCTTCATTATTTCCATGGTCTTGACGTGCAATTATTTTTCCCTTTATATATGACTATGAATGGCAATATAAAGATGATGATGATGATGATGATGATGATGATGATAACATTTCCAAATATAATGAAAAAATAAAATATCAGCTGAAAACGAATGACACAAAAAATGATAATGATGATGATGGTGTCTCTAAATATAATGAAGAAGAAAATAGCAGCTGAATGATAATGATGATATCTCTAAATATAATGAAGAAGAAAATAGCAGCTGAATGATGATGATGATATCTCTAAATATAATGAAGAAAATAGCAGCTGAATGATAATGATGATATCTCTAAATATAATGAAGAAGAAAATAGCAGCTGAATGATAATGATGATATCTCTAAATATAATGAAGAAGAAAATAGCAGCTGAATGATAATGATGCTATCTCTAAATATAATGAAGAAGAAAATAGCAGCTGAATGATAATGATGATATCTCTAAATATAATGAAGAAGAAAATAGCAGCTGAATGATAATGATGATACCTCTAAATATAATGAAGAAGAAAATAGCAGCTGAATGATAATGATGCTATCTCTAAATATAATGAAGAAGAAAATAGCAGCTGAACGATGATGATGATATCTCTAAATATAATGAAGAAGAAAATAGCAGCTGAACAGAAAAATAATTAACTAAATAACTATCAAACTAACTCACAGAAAAACCCGAACGCAAAATAAGTTAGTTAAGCAAGTAAGAAGGCAAGCAAATAAGAGTGATAGTAATGAATTAAGTGAGCGTGTAAGTATGTGAGTATTAAGTTAAGCAAATCAACAAAAAAGTAGAGTAAATATATAAAGAATCAGACAGCTAACAGCTAAGTAAGTGAGTAAGAAAGTAAGTAAATAAAGACAAGTGAATACACAAATATGTAAACAAATAAATAAGCAAACAAAGATATAAGTAAGACTGTAAGACAATAAGTAAATAAAATTGTCAATAACTACAGTAAGACAAAGTAAATAAATCTCACTCAGTAAAAAAATAAACAAGTAAACAAAGAGCTAAGCAAGTAAGTAGGACAGTGGGTAAGACAGTGAGTAAGACAGTGAGTAAGAGAGTGAGTAAGAGTGAGTAAGAGAGTGAGTAAGGCAGCAGGTAAGTGGCAGGTGAGAAAGTCGTGGCACCCATCCTCGTGGCACCATCCCTCCTTTCTCACACACCTTCCCGCCGTGGTCAATCTCCCCAAGCCCTGAGTCAACACCTGAGGAGCTTACCTGAGCCTTTGGTGGAGCGCCGACACACTCCCACGCACCTCACCTGCCCGAGAAGGTAGGTAGGGAGGGAGGGAGGGAGGGAGGGATGGAGAGAGAGATAGATATGAGAGGTGAGTTACTATGCATACCTCACCTGCCCAAGAAGGTGTGTAAGGAGGGAGAGAGGGAGGAGGGAGGGATGGAGAGAGAGAGAGAGAGAGAGAGAGAGAGAGAGAGAGAGAGAGAGAGGTATGAGAGGTGAGTTACTATGCACACATTTATCATCGTATCCTCTGTCTTTTTTTTCTTTCGTTCTTTCTCTTTGTTACATATTCTGCACGTCTTCTCTTTGTTTCCTTCTATTCTCTTTCCTTGTCTCCTCTTTCTTCTGTTTTGCGAGTTTTCCTGATTTTTGTCCATTTTCTGTATTATGTTATTTTACCAAAAGTTCTGTTTATTTTATTTCTCGCTTTTCTCTCTTCGTTCATCTATTCTTTTTCCTCGTCTCTTCATTTTCTTCGGTTTTGCAAGTTTTCCCATTTTTTCCCTTTCGCAGCTTTTCTCGACAATATTTATTTTCCACTTTCATCTCTTCGTTTATTTTTTCGCTTTCCTCGTCTCTTCCACTTCGTCGGTTCAGCAAGTTTATCCTGTTGTTTGTTCCATTTGACTACGATGCTTTTTTTTCTTCCTTTTTTATCGCTTTCCTTCTCCGTAGCATAACTTCGCTAACCCACTCAACAGGACACTAAGGAGAAACGATTCACTTTTCCTGGACGCTCCCTTCCCTTGCTCTCTCCTTCCTTTCTTTCTCGTTATTCTCTTTAATGTTAGTGTTTTATCTGTCATTCTTTTTGTTTTTCTCCCTCTCTTTTTGTTCCTGATATTTACTTTTCCTGGACACTCCCTTCCCTTCCTCTCCCTTTCCTCTTTTTCGTGTTATTCTCTTTCCAATTTCATCTCCCGTTTTGTGTTATCTTCTTTTTCTGTGTTTTTTACTACCTCTCATCTTTATTCTCCTTCTCCTGTCCTTGCTATTCGCTTTTCCTAGACACATTTCACTCCATCCTTCTTTCCTTTATTCCTCATTATTCTCTTTACTATTTTATCTTCCATTCTTTTTATTTTATTTTATTGTTTGTTTTTCTCCTTTTCCTTTTAATCTCCATCTTCTTTCTGTCCCTGATATTCCTTTTCCTTGGAGACATTTTTCCCCTTCTCTCCTTCCTATATCTCCCATTATTCTCTTTTCTGTTTTATCTCTCCTTCGTTTATTACTTTTTCTTACTCTCTCTCTTTTTATTTACATTCTGTCTCTGCTTTATTCCTTTGTCTTGGTCATATCCTCCTTCCTCTCTTTCCTTTATTTACCTTTCTTTTCTTTTTTATCTTCCACTTTTTATTATTTTTATTCCTGATATTTACCGTTCATTTTCTTTCTGTCCTTGTTATCTTCCTTTGTCTTTGAATCGTATTTTGCCCTCTGTCCTTCTCTTTAACTCTCTCTTTTCCGTCACTCCATTTTTCTTCTTCCTTAATTTCTTCCTTCTTTCCTTACGTTTTACTCGATCCACCTTGTTTGCTCTCTCTCTCTCTCTCTCTCTCTTCCCCTTGATAAGTACGTTTCTTTTGTTCATTTCTCTCTATTTTCATTTCTGTGCCTTGTTTCTTTGTTCCATTTCTTGCTATTTTTTTCCTTTCGTTTCCTTTAACACATTCTAGGCTTTTAATTTTTCCTTTTCATTCAGCGTTTTCTTCATCATTTCCTTATCTTTCACTTTCCTTTCTATTTTAAACCTAGTCATTTTTCTTTTTCCTAATTTTTACGCATTTCCTACTTTCCTTTTTTTTCTTCTTGCTTCTCATACTTTCACTTCTTTACCTTTCTCTTCTTTCATAGTTACAAATTTATCTACTTTTCTGCTTTTTCGTACTCATTTCCTAACTGCCCTCCTTCCTCCAGTCTTCATATATTCTTTCATTGATTCTTCTTTCTTTCCTTTCTCATTTCTACCTTCCGCTCCCCTCTCCCTCTATTATTTTCTTCCTTAATAGCAACGGGGATCATGTTTCTTAATGGTCCCTCGAAGCGAGAAAAATGAGAAAAAATCATCACTCACACAAACCATTTCATAATATATATCAAAGGATTTGTGATCAGTTTATGTATCATCTACTTAAATCATGGCACAAATTTGGCCCGTCGCTGCTACCGGGTTAATGGTTATATTTTCACAATGTTCTTCCTCTCGTTCCTTATCTCACTCTCTTTCACGTGTTTTCCTCATTACCTTTTCCCTCCTTCTTGCCGCCCTTCTCTACCTTCCCCTCCTTCCCTCTCTGCCTTGCTATCGCCAATCCCCGCCACCTGCACAAGCCGCCACCTCCGTCACCTGAGCCGCCACGCCCCCCCTACCTCCTCCCCCGGCTGGCTCAGGTGACCCCACGCCCACCTGGCACCTGCCCATACCCTCACCTTGGCCCGCCGAGGTGACGCCAGGGAACTTAATCGAAAGGTATGCCTAGAGAAACACGGAACATACCATCGTTATCAGTCATCATTAATTCACTTCCTTTTCCAACGTTCTCCATCATTATTTTCAGTTATTAATTCACTGTAAGATAAGGGCCTTTCCCAACGTACTTTTCCTGGGTTGTCATGCTGTTGCTTTGGTTAATCGTCTGTTATCCATTATCTGTTATTCTACCTGTTATCTGTTTTCACTTCCTTTTCCAACTTTTTTTTTTTTTTTTTTTTTTTTTTTACAGCAGAGGAGTCAGTTCAAGGGCATAAAAAAAATCTTCATCTTTTTCAGTTATCATTTAGTCACTGCAAGATAAAGGCCTTTCCCAACGTACTTTTCCTGGGTTGTCATAGTTACTTTGGTCATTCATTTGTTATCAATTATCCGTTATGTTATTCTACCTGCTACCTGTTATTTGTGATATGTTATTCTACGCATGATTTTCCCAGGCTATGGAAACATCCACATATGCCTCTACGTCTTAATACTTCTCACCAACCTTCACCCAAACATATTCACGCTTACCTCCACAATACGTTACCTCTTACTCAAGGCCTCTAGCACCCTTCCCTCCCTCCTCCCCTCTCTCTCCCCCCGCCCCCGCCAGACACCTGACACGCCGTGGCCAGGTGACAAGAACCACACTGTCGCCCGCACACTGTGGCCTTGTTAGCGGAGGAGGAGGAGGAGGAGGAGGAGGAGGAGGAGGTTACATATATACATACATGAATACATACATACGCCTACCTACTTACCTACATACATATATACATACATACATAGATACATACGTGAATAAATAGGTATCGAGGCAAGCTAGACTACCTGTTCCGATTAATATTGTTTACCTTATTTGATGAGATAAATTCTGTTGAAAAAATAACGTCAGAACAAGCAGAAAACGGTGATGCAAGAGTCTGATAATCACGAAGATGTTGAGTAAGAGGAAAAAGAAAAAGAGGTAGAGGATAAGAAAGAGGAGGAGGAGGAGGAGGAAGGCGAAAAAGATGGGGAGTGATATGATTTGATTGAAAATATCCCTCCCCTTTCCTTCTCCCTATCCCCTGTCTCTCTCTCTCTCTCTCTCTCTCTCTCTCTCTCTCTCTCTCTCTCTCTCTCTCTCACACACACACACACACACACACACACACACACACAACCTGTCCTCAGGTCGGGACGGCTCTCCTTTCAGTGATACAGAGCACAGTTTCGTGCCGGGATCAGATAAACAAACACCGCAGGAGGAGTAGGAGGAGGAGGAGGAGGAGGAGAGGAAGGAAATGAAGAAGGAAGAAGAGAATAAGAATAAGAAGCGAGAGGAAGGGGAAGACAAAAAGAAGGAAGTGCTGAATAAAGAATAACACAAGGAATAGAAGCATTGGATTAGCAGGTGATGGACAGGTAAATGGGCTATTCTGAGGTCACCTGCTTTGTGCGCCCGTCACTGCTACTGTAAGGGGCGGGAGGTAGAGAGGAGGAGGAGGAGGGGGAAGAGGAGGGGGAGGAGGAGGAGGAGGAGGAGGGGGAGAAGAACCAGAAAAAAATAATGAGGTGGAGGAGGAGAAAGAGGGAATAATGAAAATAAATGATGATGAGGAGAAGAAGGAAAGGAAAGGAGGAAGAGGAGTAGAATGGAAAAAAATAATAAAAAGGTGGAGAAAGAGAAAGATGGAATAATGAAAATAAATGATGATGATGAAGAGGAGGAGGGGAAGAAAAAGGAAGAAGAGGAGGGAATATGGGAGTTCTAACATCAAATAAGAGAAATGCAGTTAAAGTAAAATGTAAATACTCGGATTTCCGGATAAAGTTGGATAATAAAACAATAAAAACAGGATTATAGTTTAGATAGATAATAAATAAATCTATAAATAAATCCGGATACAGTTCGGATAATAAATACGTAGTTAAATTCGGATTAGTTACAGTATCCCTCTCTCTCTCTCTCTGATCACTTCCTGTCACTTACTTCCGTCTGTTGGTGGCATAATCCCTCCCTTTCCTCTCTCCCTCCCTCCATCTCTCCCTTCCTTCACCTCCCTCTCCTTTCCTCCCTTTACTCCCTCTTTCTCTCACCGTTTCTCACTTGACAGCCGCCACCTTCAGTTCCCACCTCTCCTCCTCCTCCTCCTCCTCCTCCTCCTCCTCCTACTGTTCCTCCCTTGTTCCACTTATTCATTCTCTTCTCTCTTATCCTCTTCTTAATATTCTTCCCACCATTACCATTCTTTTCTTACCCTGTCTCCGTCAAAACAACAACAACAACAACCTCTACTATCACTACTACTACTACTACTACCACTACTACTATTACTACTACTATACTTTTCAAACTTTTCCGCTCCTTACAATAAAACAAAAAATATACCCCACAAAAAAATGAGAAAAAAAGGAAAAAAACAACAAACACTCGTAAAATCCCAAAGCGAATCATGACCATTAATTATAAAGAGGAAGAAGAAGACATTTGACCCGTGACCTTTGACCTACCTGTGAGCCCAACACGGTCAAGCGGAGGGGGATAGGGGGCGAAGGGGGGAGGGGGAGGGGTATCAGACAGCCGGAAGTGGTGGTCAGTGAGAGAGGGAGGAAGAGGAGGAGGAGAGGGAGGGAGATAGGGAGGGGGAGGGGAGGAAAGGAGGGGAAAATTCAGGGAGAGGTAAGAGGTAAGGGGAGAGTCATTGGAGATAAAAGGAAACGGTCACTTTATGGGAGGGAGAGAGAGAGAGAGAGAGAGAGAGAGAGAGAGAGAGAGAGAGAGAGAGAGAGGGAGAGAGAGAGAGAGAGAGAGAGAGAGAGAGAGAGAGAGAGAGAGAGAGAGAGAGAGAGAGAGAGAGAGAGAGAGAGAGAGAGAGAGAGAAGAGAAGAGAAGAGAAGAGAAGAGAAGAGAAGAGGAGAGAAGAGAAGACGAAGAGAAGACGAAGTGAAGACGAAGAGAAGAGAAGAAGAGAAGAGAAAAGAAGAAAAAAAGAGAAAATGAAGAGAAAAAAATAAAAAGAACAAAAAAAGAAAACAGAAAAACAAAAAAAAGAGAAAAATGAGAGAGAGAGAGAGAGAGAGAGAGAGAGAGAGAGAGAGAGAGAGAGAGAGAGAGAGAGAGAGAGAGAGAGAGAGAGAGAGAGAGAGAGAGAGAGAGAGAGAGAGAGAGAGAGAGAGAATCTTCTTTCACCTTCCCAACACCCTCAGTCTATTGGCATTTGTCTGCTAATTGAGGGAGGAAAGAAGAGGAGAAGGAGGGAGACAACGATGAAGAGAAGGAGGAGGAGGAGGAGGAGGAGGAGGAGGAGGAGGAGGAGGAGGAGGAGTTCGAGTTCCGTCGCAAGTTCGGCTAACAAGCAGCCACAATGAGTAAGTTTAAGAGGGACTAGCGAGAGACTTTCCCTCCTTTTCTTCGGCAGGGAGGGAGGGAGGGAAGGAGAGAGAGGGAGGGAGGGAGGAGGAGGAGGAGGAGGAACGATGGAGGGGGAGAGAGAGGGAGGGAAGGCGGGAAAGAAGTTGAAAAAGATGGAGATAACGGAAGGAAAAAAAAAAGTTGGAAAAAGGAAAGAGGAGAGGGAAGGAGATGGAAGGCAGGGAGGAATGGAATGAAGAAAACAAGAAGAATTAAATGAATGCAAAAGAATACGATGAAGAAAGAAAGAAGGATGAAATAAATGTAAATGAATGGAATGGAAAAAGAAAGAACAATCCAACAAATAATAAGTGTAAAAATAAACAATCAACAGGAAAGTAAAAATGGGAACAATATGGTCTGTCCGTCTGTCTCTATCCTCCCCTGACCTGAACTGACCTCGGTGCCGCGGGTCTCATTATCGGGCAGGGTCGGAGCTCGTGTGACTTGGCCTGGGGGGGTGAGGGGGGGGGGGGTTGGCACCGACGCGCCGCCAAAACAAACCACCTCCCCCGCCAACGCAGATATCAGATGCTTCGCTGTCAGATGCTGTTCTTCACGCGGTCAGGTGTTGTCAGTTTTCGCAGGTGAGGAACAATTTCTCAACGTGTCATTTTATACACCATTAGAGAGGCGGGGTGAGGTAGAGATTAGATACAGCCATTTGACACCAGGTTCTCTTAACGACTGTCCTGCGTCACTCTGTATGCTGCTGTTTTATATACTCTCTCAAAATAAATAAATGACCAAGTAAATCTATCTATATAAGTATCTAAATATACTCCTAATTTATAACTACTTCCACTACCCCCTCCCTCTCCTGCCCCCACCACCACCACTAATAGCAACAACAAAAATAACAACATGAATGAGAAATTGAGAATACTAAGAATAATTATAAGAATAAGAAAATTAGTATTGCCAGTATTTTCATCATCAATTTATCATGTAGTGCGATATCCTCCTCCTCCTTCTCCCCCTCCCCCTCCTCCTACTATCATCATAATCATCATCATCATCACCATCATCATCATCATCGGCAGGGTCAGTAGCGGGAGCAGCAAAAACGATTAGTTGGAATTTCAATAAAAATACGAAGGTTTTTTTCAGCCTTTCATAAAATCACAAAACCGATATTGAAATGAGAAAAAAACGCGAACCCGCAAAAAAATTAGTAATATAGATTTATTACATTTTCAAACAGTGTACATATTAATCTTGATGTTTCTGTATTTTTGTGTTACCACCACCACCACCACCACCGACTCCTCCTCCTCCTCCCTGGTCACTCTTCTCCATATTAATCTTGATATTTCTCCATTTTTGCATTATCACCATTACCATCACCTCCTCCTCCTCTTTATCCTTCACCACCGTCATCACCACCCCAACCTCCCCACCATAACTACCACCACCCCAACCTCCCCACCATCACTACCACCACCCCAACTACCATCACCACCACTACCACTACCTCCTCTCCTCCTCCTCCTCCTCCCTCGTCAGGTCAGGTCAGGTCAGGCGTGGCGGCCGCGTCCGGACGAACAAAATCTACACGGCAAGACTGACTGCCAGGATTTGCATATCGTCTCTGATCAACACTGGACGCGCGCCATTGTCTGAAATAAACTCTCTCTCTCTCTCTCTCTCTCTCTCTCTCTCTCTCTCTCTCTCTCTCTCTCTCTCTGTCACGTTCATTTATCTCCGTCGGAATCGCCGCTTCGCAAACTGGATTTATTATTATATTTTCGAGAGCGAGAGAGAAGAGGGAGGGAGGGAGGGAAGGAGAGGGAGGGAGAGGGAGGGAGGGAGAGGGAGAGGGAGGGAGGAGCAGCAGGAGGAGGAAGTTAATGGAGTCGGAAGGTTAATACTGATTTCCTTAATTTTCAGCCTTACGCGCTAACAGCCGGATATGTAAATGTAAAAGAAAATCAGACTGAGGAAGAGTAACGAATAAGAGAGATAGAAATGAGGAGAAAGAAGGAGGAGGAGGAGGAAAATGAGGACTCGTGAAGGTGAGGGAATGGAGGAAAGTTGTAATGAAACTAAGAATGAGTAATAAGTGAGAGAGGAAACAGTAGGAAGGATGAGGAGGAAAAGGAGGAGGAGGAGGAAAATGAGGACTCGTGAAAGTGAGGTAATGGAGGAAAGACGGAATGGAATTGAGAATGAGTAATATAAGAGAGAGAGGAAAGAGTAGGAAGAATGAGGAGGAAAAGGAGGAATCATGGAGGTGAGGGAATGGAGGAAAGGGAGGATAAATTGAACTGAAAATGAATAATATAAGAGAGAAAACAGTAGGAAGGATGAGGAGGAAAAGGAGGACTCGTGGAAGTGAGGGAGGGGAGGGGAAGCGAAATGGAAATGAGGAAGAGTAAGGAATGTGAGAAAGGAATCAGGAGAAGGAAGGATGAGATTGAAAAGGAGGATTCTGGGAGGTGGGGAAAGGAAGGGGAGGCAGAATGGAACTGAGGAAGAATAAGGAATAAGAGAAAGGAATTAAGAGGGAAGAGGAGGAGGAGGAAAAGGAAGAATCGAGGTGAAGGAAGGAAGGGGAAGCGAAATGACATATGTGGCTTCTATCCTTTCCTCCCTTTACCTTCCTTCCCTCCGTGCTCCCCTCCATTCTTTCAGTGGGAGGCAGGAAGAGGAGGAAAAAGGAAGAGTCGTGAGGTAAGGGAAGGAAAGGGGAGGAGGAATGACATATGTGGCTCCTATCCTTTCCTCCCTTTACCTTCCTTCCCTCCGTGCTTCCCTCCATTCTTTCAGTAGGAGGCAGGAAGAGGAGGAAAAAGGAAGAGTCGTGAGGTAAGGGAAGGAAAGGGGAGGCGGTATGACACATGTGGTTCCTATCCTTCCCTTCGCCTCCCCTCCGTGCCTCCCTCCATGTCTTCCTCTTTCTCTGCTTTCCCTCTTCCTCGGGGTACCTTGTGTTAATCTGGAGTCTGGTGTCACGGCTCAGGTATACTCTCTCAGGGGAAGGAGGGGAGGAAGGGTGGGAAGGAGGGAGAGGGGAGGAATGTGAGAGGAGAGCTTGGTCAAGGGAAGCGTTGAGAAGGAACAGAACAAGGGAGGGAAAAGAGAAGAGTAAAGAGAAGATAGGAAAGTAAGGGAAGGAAAACAAAAGAAAGGTAGAAATTATTATAGAAGGGAAGAGCGAAAAGTAAGATGAAGGAAGCAAAAATAAGACTCAAGAACATATGAAAGGAAGATAAGGAAAACAGATAGGAAAAGAAGGAAATTAGACATGAAAGGGAAGGAAAACAGAAGAAGGGTAGAGATTATTATAGAAGGGAAGAGCGAAGAGTAAGATGAAGGAAGCAAAAATAAGGCTCAAGAACATAATTATGAAAAGGAAGGTAAGGAAAACAGATAGGAAAAGAAGGAAATTAGACATGAAAGGGAAGGAAAATAGAAGAAGGGTAGAAATCATTATAGAACATACTTTCCTTTTCCATTCATTCCTCCATTCTCTCTTCATTACAATAAAAACCATTCCTCATCACCCCCAATGAATAACAATTTTATATCATTACTTCCCCCTCAACACGCCGCCTTCACACACAGCCCAACCGCGTGGGAGAAAGAGAAGAAAATGTTTATACAACCGAGAGATTTACATTCAGCGGCGGATGCTTGCCCCGAGGGACCCCGCGCTGCTCCCACGCCCGTCACGCACACTTAGTAAAAGGGGACAATATTCTCAAACGCGTCGCCGCTTACATACTCACATTTAATAAGGATTTCGTCGGCGTTTAGGGCATTTCCAGGGGTACTTTTATGATCCTGGTGGTAGTTTGACCGTTCTTCTGTACCATGAAAGTAAAAAAAACACTCATGAAAAGCCCTTTGGAAATAGTTCATCCAGGAGCCTCGCCGCCGCGCCTCACACACCGCCCTCGTACTTCAGGCCGAGGGAGGAGGAGGTGAGGTAACGTGTATGGCGTCCCCGCACGTTATCACGCCTTTGAGGAACCGTTCTCTGGGCGGCGGGACGTTCAGCGGACTTCGTTAGGTGTTTATTTTACTGTAATGGCGAGGTGATAATCGTGCTGTCGACGGGGAGTAAAGCAAGCGTTCATTGTCGATTAAACAGACATGAGAGCGTTGACAGCCTCTCCCACCTCCACTACCTCCATCTCCTCTCCCTCCTCTCCCCGTCCCTCCTCCCTCCCGTCAACGGCGCGGCCTGGAGCGAACACAGTAGCCGTACGGTGCGCCCATTACTTAAGTGTTAACAAATAGCCTATTATTGTAAATTAAGCGAGATGGTCCAAGAGATTCTTCAGGTAGCGGGGACGGGCCAACTGCCAGACGCCGCCAACCACCCAAACCCTAACACAAACACACCATTTTTCCGCTCTCCGCCGGCGCCCCTGCCACATCAAAGCGACGGAATGGGACGAATAACACCCAAGGCGGCGAAATAACATCGAAGAGCGACATAAGGGAGTGCAGGAGTGAAGAGAAATTGCAGCATCGCGCGCTGGAAGTATCGGGCGGGCCGGGGACGCGAGGGAGGGCCGGCCATCACAACAAGAGGGTGGCGCGTCCTGGCTTCGGGTTACGGGCTATTGACGGCGTGAAAGGCAGGTAGGGCGGGAGGGAGGCGCTCAATGGAGGCAGCCAAGACGCGCGCAAGACGAAATAAAAAGACCATTGTAATAAGGACGGAGAGCTTTGTGCGCGAGACAAGAAATTACACGGTGATTAAGGCAACAACGACCACCTTAGTTCTCACCGATATAAAGTTACTCTTGCTCGATTGGTCCTACACTACGACGAGGAGCAGGACGAGGAGGAGGAGGAGGAGGAGGAGGAGGAGTATTGGAGGGATTACCGGGGAGGAAGTGCCTGGTGGAGTCCATGTTCCGAGGGATTAGCGTCCTCCCAGTACCCAAGGGAAACTGTGCCCAGGCTCCGGTTACATCAGTGCCGACGGTGAGGTGGCGGCGGCGGCGGCAGCGATGGTGGTGGGTAGCAATAGTAACAATAGTAGTAATGGTAGTAGTAGTAGTAGAAGTAGGAGTAGTAGGAATATGAGTATGAGTAGGAGGAGGAGTCAGTGGAAGAGGAGATGATACAGGACAAATGAATAAGGGGATAGAGATACGAAGAAATAAATGTTGGGTAAAATTTAAAGCTAGCAACAGGAAAAAAAAATGCAATGAGAAAGAAACAAGAGGAGGAGGAGGAACAGATGGAGGAGGAGATAAAAAAAATACAAAAATAAAGAGATATGGATGAATTAACAGCACCGGGTTGTAGTTAGAGAATTAAGTGACTGCAAGTGTTTGTATTAATTTCTTTCCTTCTCCCGCACTCTCAAGCTCCTTACTCCCTTCCTTCCCCTCCCTCTTGGTCTTCATCACTCCCTCCTCCCTACCTACTTATCAAGAGCACTAAGACACAGACCCGGGTTAGATAAATACTTTTAATGTAGTTTGTGTGTGTGTGTGTGTGTGTGTGTGTGTGTGTGTGTGTGTGTCAGTTACTTGTTTGTTACCCACTTACTCACACTCACTTATTACTAATGGAATGGACTGATGGTATGACTTACTACGAATGCATTAAGACACTGATGGAATGACCTCGAGCATGGATTAAAGGCTTTTCTAATCTTATTTTTTACGCTATAATTAAAAAGAAAGAAAACAAGAGTAATATCTGGACATCTAAATAAATAAATAAAGGAAATGTTATGTTTTGGGAAAGCTAAGGAACACATTACTTTTTTTATTTCTATTTTAATTTCTAAGGAGGACGACACACACACACACACACACACACACACACACACACACACACACACACACACACACACACACACAGGGCGGCGTTTAAATTCCCCATCTTGTATCAACGAAGTGAGACACGCAAACCAACTAAAGGAGAGGACAGAGACCCTTGTGTGTGTGTGTGTGTGTGTGTGTGTGTGTGTGTGTGTGTGTGTGTGAAATCTATTTATAAGGGCGGGGTGCTGGGGAGGTGAGGAGGTGAGGAGGTGAGGAGGAGGAGGAGGAGGAGGAGGGCTTAGGACAACAAGGAGGCCGTGTAAGAAGTATCAGGAGGAAGGAGTAAGCAGGAGGAAGTGGAGGAGGAGGAGGAAGAGGAGCAGGAGTAGACCCCCCCTCTTCCTCCCCCCCTCCCCCCCACACTATTACAGGAGGCAGGCTGACGGGGCTGACGGGGGGCAAATAAACACTACTTCTACGGCGCTGATAAAGATCTCATTACAACGAACAGATACCCTCCTCTCTCTATGCCCCTCTCTCTCTCTCTCTCTGATTAGATGAAATAACTGGATAAGAACAAAATCATGACGTTTGGAAATTTTTAGGTGAGGGAAAGGTGAGAAAATATACCTTTGAGTCTCTCTCTCTCTCTGTTCTTTAACCTCTCCTTCCTTCCTTCCTTCCTACGACTAATGATATCCTGACTATAACGCAACTCTTTAGCTAACCTACTCTCTCTCTCTCTCTCTCCTTCCTTCTCTCCCCCCCTCCCTCCCTCCATCTAGCTAATGGTGCTCAGGTTTCCTTCCCAACAGAACACAAGGTGGCTACTCTGACCTTTCCATTAACACATCGCAATAATAAAAACAACGATCTTCTGCTTTATTATTTTCTCATCATTTATTTTATTATGTTCTATTTCTTCTTCCATTCCTTTACTTTCCTTTCCCATATCCCATTCTCTCCTTTTTTTCCCTTCTCTGCTGTTTATTTTCATCCTGTTCCTTCCTTTTCTTTCCCTTATCTCATTCTCTCTTTCTTTTTTTTTCTTCCCTTCTCTTCTCTTCCCTTCCCCTCCCATATCCCATTTTCTCCTTTTTTTCCCTTTCTCCTGTTTACTTCCATCCCGTGCCTCCCTTTTCTTTCCCTTATTCCATTCTCTCTTCTTTCTTTTTTTTTCTTCCCTTCTCTTTCTTACCTTCCTTTCCCATACCCCATTCTCTCATTTTTTTCCCCTTCTCTGCTGTTTATTTTCACCCTGTGTCTTCCCTTTTCTTTCCCTAATCTCATTCTCTCTTCTTCCATTTTTTCTTCCCTTCTCTTCTCTTCCCTTCCCCTCCCATATCCCATTCTCTCCTTTTTCTTCCCTTCTCTGCTATTTGCTTTCATCCCGTGCCTTCCCCTTCTTTCCCTTATTCCATTCTCTCGTCTTTTTTTTTTTCTTCCCTTCTCTTTTCTTCCCTTCCCCTCCCATATCCCATTTTCTCCTTTTTTTCCCTTTCTCCTGTTTATTTTCATCCCGTGTCTTCCCTTTTCTTTCCCTAATCTCATTCTCTCTTCTTCAATTTTTTCTTCCCTTCTCTTCTCTTCCCTTCCCCTCCCATATCCCATTCTCTCCTTTTTCTTCCCTTCTCTGCTATTTGCTTCCATCCTGTGTCTTCACTTTCTTTCCCTTTTTCCATTCTCTCTTCTTTCTTTTTTTTCTTTCCTTCTCTTTTCTTACCTTCCCTTCCCTTCCCATATCCCATTCTCTTTTATTTCCCTTCTCTCCTGTTTACTTCCATCCCATGCCATCCCTTTCTTTCTCTTATCCCATTCTCTCTTCCATCTTTCCTTCCCTTCCCTTCCTACATTCCATTTTCTTTATATTCCTTACCTTTATTGCGGTGTCTCTCTCTTCATTTATTCCACTATTTCACGCTACTTCCCATTCTCTTCTCTCGTTTCCGTCTTTGTTATTAAATTGATGGTCGGTAAAAAAAAAAGAAGCGAAGAGGATGAGCAGATGAATGGAAAAGTGAATATCATGTTACTTAAAACCTTCGCAACCACGCACGTCAATCAAATTAAAAGATGAAAAAAAAAGTGGTTGAGTACTTAGCGTCTGTTGCAATACCACTTCATCTCCCTTCCTGTCTCCTTCTCTCTCTCTCTCTCTCTCTCTCTCTCTCTCTCTCTCTCTCTCTCTCTCTCTCTCAGGTATTTCCGATGTAAGAGGGAGGAGGAGAGGAAAGAGGAGAAGGAATGATAGGAGGGAGGGAGGGAGGGATGAAGTGAGGTAAGGAAGGAAAGGAAGAGATAAAAAAAGAAGGAATGATGAGAGAGGAAGGGAGGAAGGCAAGGCAGGGGAAAGGAACCACAAGGAGAAGGAATTGAGGGAGGGAGGAAATTAAGCAAGGTAAAAGGGAAAAAAAGAGGAAGGAATAACGGAAGGGAGGAAGAGAGAAAGGAAGGACAGAAGTTAGGCAAGGAAAGGAAAAGGAACCAAGAACAAGGAATGGTGGAAGGAAGGAAGGCAAGGAAGGAAGGAAGGAAGGAAGGAAGGGAAAGAAACCAAAAACAATGAATGAATGAATGAATGAATAAGGAAGGAAGGAAGGAAGGGAACCGAGACCAAGAACAAAGAATGGTGGAAGGAAAGAAGGAAGGAAGGAAGAAAGGAAGAGGAACCAAAAACAATGAATGAATGAATGAATGAATGAAGGAAGGAAGGAAGGAAGGGATAAAAAAACAAAAACAAGGAATGGTGGAAGGAAGGAAGGCAGGGAAGGAAGGAAGGAAAAGGAACTAAAAACAAGGAATAAATGAATGAATGAATGAATGAAGGAAGGGAAAAGAAACCAAGAACAAGGAATGATGGAAGGAAGGAAGGAAGGCAGGGAAAAGAAACCAAGAACAAGGAACAGTGTGAGGAAGGAGAGCAAGGAAAGGAAGGAAAACGGAACCACGTGACCGGAAGCGAAAGGAAAGGCGGAAAGGTAAGGAAAATAACCAAGGCTCGAATGGAAGGGAAAAAAATGCACGGAAGAGTCTTAAGGGGAATAAAGGGCATGAGGAGGAGGAGAGGGAGGAGATGATCGAGGGAGATAACAAAGAGCGCGAAATGGGCCTCCGGTGTGTGAAGGTAACACTACACCTGGACGAGACCACCTGGGCCGCCCACCTTCCCTCCTGATGGCCCTGAGCTGATAAAAGGTTACACGGAAACTTGATAGAATGTTACGAAGGGAAATGAATGAAGAAGAAACTGCGATACCATACAACTATTACTACCTAGCTATCTACCTATCTATCTAAAAGGAAATTGCGATACATAACTACTGCTACTACTATTGTTACTACTACTACTACTACTACTACAACTACTACATTCTTTCTTTTCCTTCTTTTCCTCTTCCTTTCTTATTCTTTTCCTACTTTTCCACCACCAAAGGAAAAAAAAAGGAAAAATAGACATACACAGACAGCCATTGAGATATACATAGAAACAAGTTGAGAGACAGACGGACAGACAGACGGACAGACAGACGACACCATACTTCATCCTTAAGGGGCGTTTCTCACCCTTCTTAAGCGCCCATTGGATAAGAGAGAGAAGTGGAGGTGCATCCCTAACCCCCCCCCCCCTCCTCCTCCTCCTCTCGATAACAAGGAGGCTCACTATACTCTGTTTAGATATACTTTGTTGCCCGCTGCCGAGAGAGAGAGAGAGAGAGAGAGAGAGAGAGAGAGAGAGAGAGAGAGAGAGAGAGAGAGAGAGAGAGAGAGAGAGAGAGAGAGAGAGAGAGAGAGAGAGAGAGAGAGAGAAAGAGAGAAGAGAATAGAGAGAGAGAGAGAGAGAGAGAGAGAGAGAGAGAGAGAGAGAGAGAGAGAGAGAGAGAAGAGAGAGAGAGAGAGAAGAGAGAGAGAGAGAGAGAGAGAGAGACAATATAAAACAACAGGTATAGTAAACAAATATAATCACAGGTGGTAGGAAGAGACAAACGAGAGAACAGAGATAAAAAAAGAGAGAAGAAAACGAGAGAAGAGAAAAGGGTGAGTAGAGTGAAAGAGAGAATGGAATAAAGGAAGAGAAGGAAAGAAGAAAGATACAGAATGAAAGTAAACAGTAAAGAATAGAAGGGAAGAGAAGAGAAAGAAGAAAGAACAGAAAGAATAGAAGAGAAGAAGAAGGAAGGAAGGAAGAAAGGAAGAAGATAAAGAAAATAAAGGAAGAACGAAGGTAAGGGAAGTAAACAGTAAGGAAGAGAGGGGAAGAATGAGAGAATGGGATAAAGGAAGGGAAGGAAGGAAGGAAGGGAAGTAAACAGCATAATCGTACGTAACGAAGAGAGGGGAAGAAGGAGAGAATGGGATAAAGGAAGGGAAGGAAGGAAGGAAGGGAAGTAAACAGCATAATCGTACGTAACGAAGAGAGGGGAAGAAGGAGAGAATGGGATAAAGGAAGGGAAGGAAGGAAGGAAGGGAAGTAAACAGCATAATCGTACGTAGCGAAGAGAGGGGAAGAAGGAGAGAATGGGATAAAGGAAGGGAAGGAAGGAAGGGAAGTAAACAGCATAATCGTACGTAGCGAAGAGAGGGGAAGAAGGAGAGAATGGGATATAGGAAGGGAAGGAAGGAAGGGAAGTAAACAGCATAATCGTACGTAGCGCATCAGAGTGTCCGCCGCCGATGCCCAGAAACCTTCACAAACAGGAAGTTGTAAAGTACGTGTGTTTGGTGTCATAACAGTGGGTGGGCAGCAGGCAACCCTCCCTCCTTACACTCAGTCTCCCGCCCGCCCATTCCTTTCCCCTTATTACCTCCTCTCTCTCTCTCTCTCTCTGTTTTTTCTTAATTTTCTTCATCTTCATCATCCTCATCCTTTTTCCTTCCCCTCCTTTTTACTTTCTTTCTCCTATATATCATGATTCATTTTCTTTCCATTTTATATACCTCCTATTCATTCCCTTTTTTTCCTCTTCTTATTCCTTTCCCTTTCTCTTTTCCTTTTCCTTCTCCTTATTTCTTATTTCTTCTCCCTCCGTTCTTTTCTTTCCTATTCCCTTCATTTTTTTAAATCTTCCCATCCCTCCCTTCCTCCTCTATCTCCTTTTTCTTTCCTTCCTTCCCTTTCGTTTCCTTTCCCCTTTTTTTCACTTTCCTTCCTTTCCCTTCCCTTCCCATCCCTCTCTTCCTTTTCCTTTTCCTTATTCCTTATTTCTTCTCCCTCCGTTCTTTTTTTCTCATCCCCTTCATCTCCTATTTTTTTTATCTTCCCATCTTTCCCTTCCTCCTCTATCTCCTTTTTCTTTCCTTCCTTCCCTTTCTCTATCCTATTTTTCTCTTCTACACACATTCCTTTCGTTTCCTTTCCCCTCTTTTCACTTTCATTCCCTTCCCTTCCTTTTCCTTCCTTTCCCTTTCCTTCCTTTCCCTCTTCTTCCCTTTCTTCACCTTCCCTCCTTCCTTCCTTCCCTTTCTTCCTTCCTCCCTCTCCTTCCCCTTTCCCTTCCCTCTTCTTCCCTTCCCTCCCCTCACCATCCCTTCCCTTCCTTCCCTCCCTTTCCTTCCTTCCTTCCCTCTTTCCCTCCCCTTATCATCCTTCCCTTCTCTTCCTCCTTCCTTCCCTCCTTCTATTCCCTCCCCTCACCATCCCTTCCCTCACCGTCCCTTCCCCTTCCTTTCCCTTCCATCCCTCTCCCTCCCCTTCCCTTCCCTTCCCTTCCCTCTCCTTCCCTCCCTTCTTCTTCCCTTCCCTTCCCCTCCCCTCACCATCCCTTCCCTTCCTTTCCCTTTCCTCTCCTTCTCTTCTCTCCTCTCACCATCCCTTCCCTTCCCTTCCCTTCCCCTCCCTTCCCTTCCCTTCCCTTCCCTCCCGCTCCGAGAACCAAGAACCATTGTAAAGAGAGCAGGTGGACCGACAAACTTCCCTCATCAAGTTTCTCTCTCTCTCTCTCTCTCTCGTGCCGGAAATACAACAAGGGAAAGAGATGCATGATGAGGCGATAATGTGAGGTTGTTGTTGCTGTTGCTGTTGTTGTTGTTGTTGTTGTTGTTGTTGTTGTTGTTGTATGCAGCAGAAATAATAGTAGCAGAAGTTTGAAGTTGTATCATTATTATTATTATTATTATTATTAGCATTATTATCATCATTAAAACCGATGCATGTAAACTTAACAAACACACTTTAGTAATGAGAACCATCTATAATGTGCCTGTCTGTCTATCTGTCTGTCTGTCTGTCTGTTTCTGCGTATTTCGTATTCATTCGTATTCATGAGAACCATCTATAATGTGTCTGTCTGTCTATCTGTCTGTCTCTCTGTCTGTTTCTGCGTATTTCATTCCTTCTTTTATTGTCTTTTTCTTACTTCTGTCATTTTTATTCCTGTCTTTTAACTGTCTCTTTTACTGTCCTTCCCTGCCACTTTTTTTTTCTACTTCTACAGTTTTCTTTTTTAATTTCTTAACTTTTGTCTTTTTTTATTCCTATTACCGTCTCTTTTACTGTCTTTCTCTGTCACTTTTTTTTACTCCTACTGTCTCTTTTTCACTGTGTCTATCTATCTGTCTGTCTGTCTGTCTGTCTGTTTGCCTCTTGAACGTGGTAGTAACATCAGTCGTACTTGGTCATTCTCTCAAACTCTCCCACAGTAAAAGTGAGAGGGGGAGATAGTGGCGGGGAAGGGAGAGAAAGAGAGAGAGGGAAGAGGGAGAGAGAGAGAGAAGGGAGAGAGAGAGAGAGACACCTGCTTCCCGGAGATCTGTAACTTAAAACCTCCTCTTTCTCTCCTCCTCCTCCTCCTCCTCCTCCTCCTCCTCCTCCTCCTTCTCCTCCTTAAGATAATCGTTGCCCTTTATTTCCGGTGTCCTCCTCTTTTCCTCCTCCTCCTCCTTCATCTAGTTACTCTTCTTCATTCCTTCCTCCCGTATCACTTTTATTCCTCTTTCTATCCACCGTATCCTTTTCCTTCCTCTTCTGCTTCCTCTTTTCCCTTCTCTTCCTTCTTCCTCCATTCGCTCATTCTTTACTGTGGTTCTATTTATTTTCCTCTCTCTCTCTCTCTCTCTCTCTCTCTCTCTCTCTCAACTTTTTTTTATCTATTTCAGTCTGTGTGTGTGTGTGTGTGTGTGTGTGTGTGTGTGTGTGTGTGTGTACGAGGTCAGTGGGTCATGATGTAATGCATACAACTTAAAAACAAGGTAACGTGACACTCTCTCTCTCTCTCTCTCTCTCTCTCTCTCTCTCTCCCACATCCTTTGCAGTCGTTTCTCAATACGTTATTCTAACCTTAATCCTTGATACGATTTTCTCTTCTTCATTTTGCTTCGTTTACCTAATTTTTTGCTCCCTTCCCTTACACAATCTTCTCCTCCTCCTCCTCCTCCTCCTCCTCCTCCTCCTCTTCATCCTCCTCCTCGTTTCCTCCTCCTCCCTTATCTCCCCTCCAAGGTATCTCTCACTGACAACATGGAGGGAGGAGAGAGAGGAGAGAAAACACAACAATTTTATCTAGTGTATGTGTGTATGTGTGTGTGTGTGTGTGTGTGTGTGTGTGTGTTATGCACATCCGCTGATAAATGTTACGGCGAAATATTAATTGTCAGAAGTGATTTGATATGTATTTCCAGGCTATTTTTTTTACTCTGACATTTAAACAAAACAAGAAAAACATGAAGAGGAGGAGGAGCAGAAAGAAGAGGAAAAGAAAGAAGAGGAGAGAGGATTTGAGAATGTGTGAGGAAGAGAAAAACTATGAGGAGGATGAAAGGAAGAGGAGAAAGAAGAGGAAAAGGAGAAAGAAGACGAAGAGAAAGAAGGTTGAAAATGAGGAAGAAAAAGAAGAGAAAAGAAGATTTGAGAATGTGTGAGGAAGAGCAAAACTAAGAAAAGGATGAAAGGAAGAGGAGAAAAGAGAAGGAGAAAGAAGTGGAAGAGAAAAAGAGGAGAAGAATAACAAGGAGGAAGAGAAAGAGAAGGAAAGAAATACGAAAATATGTGAGGAAGGGAAAAAAATGCAAGATGGAAAAAAGAAAAGGAGGGGATAGAAGCGAAAAAAAAAGAAAAAAAGAGAAAAGTAGATGAGAAAATAAGTGAAGAAAAGCAAAGATATAATATTATGAGACTTATTAATCATCTACTATTGCATAATGAAAGAAAACGGAAGAACATGGTTACCTAATACTAATCTAAACACAAACAAAAACAAAACAAAACAAAAGATGGTAAGGAAAAATAAGAAGACGGTCTCGATATCACAAAGTCGGTCTCAATATATATAAAAAACAGCCTCGATAAAAAAAAAAAAATCCTACATCTGAGAAATCTTAAAATCAATCAGTTTCCGAAGTCGTGAATCAAGCGAACAATTCCTGGCCTCTGATTGGTTCCTCGAGGGTTCAAGTGTCCTGTGATTGGCCGACCTAATTGCGTGACGAATGGCGGGCAGCGAATGATAACCAAGATATCGAGTGACGTCACGATAAAGATGCGAGAGAGAGAGAGAGAGAGAGAGAGAGAGAGAGAGAGAGAGAGAGAGAGAGAGAGAGAGAGAGAGCAATGGATGC
>NC_066513.1:13090209-13122709 GCF_024679095.1 Eriocheir sinensis | reverse complement strand
CATCTGTACTGATAATACACAATCGTTTTTTTTCTTTCTTTTGGTATTGCAGTTCTCATAATCTCTCTCTCTCTCTCTCTCCACTCCTTCCCATTTTCTGCTATCCCTTTCTTTTCTCCTCCTTGTTACCCTTTTCTCCCTCCCTTATCTCCTTCCCATCTACATCCATATAGAAGGCTATAACAAGCTTTCCCATCTCTAAAAGCCCTCCCTCTCTTAACCTTCGTTCTCTCCTCCTCTACATGCTCTACCATATCTCCTACCTCCTCTACCTCTTGAATACGAAATCTTCTAGTACAAACGATCTCTCTCTTCCTCATTTCTTTTTATATAACCCTTTTTTCAATACATCTTTTTTTCTACTCATAATATTTTAGGTTCTTTTTTTCTACTCATATTAATCTAACACTTTTTTTTCTCCTCATAATATTCTGACATGTCTCTTTCTTCTAACATTTTAACATCTTTTTTTTTTGTCCTATCGTTTCTGCTTCTTTTTTTCTTCTAACACTTCAACATCCTTTTTTTCTTCTCATAACATTTCAACATTTTTCCCTCCTCTTCTAACATTCAACACCATATTTTTCTCTTCCTAACCCTTCAACATCTCTTTTTTTCTCTTCTCCTAACATTCAACATCGTATTTTTCTCTCCCTAACCCTTCAACATCTCTTTTTTCTCTTCTCCCAACATTTCAACAACTTTTCATCTTCTCAAAACATTCCAATATCCTCTTTTCTTCTCATAATATTCCAACAACATCTATTTTCCCCTTCATAACATTCTAACAACATCCGTCCATCTTTTTAGACATGTTCAAACTCCACCCTTCCGTTTCCCCTTCCACCTCCACATTTCCGTCCACCTTGCTCTCTGTGCCGCCCTTCCCTTCCCTTCCCTCCCTGTCATCGCGTCCCTGTTCCCTCATTCCCTTCACATCCACATTCGTTAATCCCTTGCAATCCTTTCATTCTTCTCCTGCCTCTCCCTTCCCACCTCTCTACCTCCCTTCCTCCCGTCCTCCTTCCAACCTCTCTTCTTCCTTTATGGGTGCGTCTTTTCTCTCTCTGCTTCTTCCGTCCACATAAGAAAACCTCTACCTTGACTTTCTCTTCTTCTTCTCCTTCTCTTCTTCTCATCTACCTTTGCTATTTATACTTCTCCTCTTCCTCTTCTTATCCATCTTTGGTCTTCTTCTAATTCCCCTCCACTCCCTACAAATTTCCCCTCTTCCACCTTCATCTCATTCACTTAAAGAATATTCCCATTCACACTATTTTTTTTATTTTTATCTTTCCAGTACCTCCACTTACTTTACCCATTCCTTTCTTCCCCTACTCCACACATCAATCCACCCTCCTCTTCCTCTTCCTCCTCTTCCTTTAATACCTTCTTCTTTCTCTTATTCTCCAACTTTCTTCTTTCTCTTCTTCTTCTACGGCAACCTCCCTCTTTCTCTTCTTCTCCAACCCAAAGAACCTTCACAACCACGCTTTTCGAATTCTCAACCCACTCCACCTAACCCCAAGTTCGACCCCTCCTACTCCCCCCACCCCCTTTCCCCCACCCCGCCCCCCCAGGCCTACAACAATCACCCCTCGAGGGATTACCGGCCAGTTTTCGATGTGCCGGCGACAGGTCACTCCGGGCTGATTAATCGTCCAGCGTAAAATACCTGGAATAGGGAACTGGAATGGGATTGTCGGGAATACGCGGGACGGGCCTCTTGTTGTTGTTGCTGGAATGGTGGTGGTGGTGGTGGTGGAAAGGAGAGAGAAAGGGGGTAAGGAAAGGGAGAATAAAACGGAAAAAGGAAGAAAAGAGAAGAGAAAGAGAAAAAGAGGAAAAAGGAAGAGATGGGATAAGGAAAAGGGAAAATAAGGAAATAAGAAGAATGGAAATGGTAGCGAATGAGTGTTTGTGGTGGTGATGGTGATTGTGGTGATGATGGTGGTGATGGGAGTCGTGGAAGAGAGAGAAGGAGGGAGTGTATGTGTGTGTGTGTGTGTGTGTGTGTGTGTGTGTGTGTGTGTGTGTGTACGTACGTGGAGAGGGAACAGACCAATCAACGTACAGGTCCAGCCTTATATGGTTCTCTTTCATCTCTTTCCTACCTTTCCTCCCCCTCCCCCCCTTTTTCTCTCCCTCCTTCCTCCCTCTTCCCCTTCCTCTTCCTCCTCTTTTGCACTCACTAATCACCTGGTGGCTTTACTAACGAGAGAGAGAGAGAGAGAGAGAGAGAGAGAGAGAGAGAGAGAGAGAGAGAGAGAGAGAGAGAGAGAGAGAGAGAGAGAGAGAGAGAGAGAGAGAGAGAGAGAGAGAGAGAGAGAGAGAGAGAGAGAGAGAGAGAGAGAGAGAGAGAGAGAGAGATATAGAGAGATAGAGAGAGAGAGAGAGAGAGAGAGAGAGAGAGAGAGAGAGAGAGAGAGAGAGAAGAGAAGAGAAGAAAAGAGTAGAGAAAGAGAAAAATAAAGAAACAGAGGGAAAAAAGATAAAAAAGAGAAAAAGGGGAAGAAAAAGAGAAAAACAAAGAGAGAGAGAGAGAGAGAGAGAGAGAGAGAGAGAGAGAGAGAGAGAGAGAGAGAGAGAGAGAGAGAGAGAGAGAGAGAGAGAGAGAGAGAGAGAGAGAGAGAGAGAGAGAGAGAGAGAGAGAAGAGAAGAGAAGAGAAGAGAAAAGTAGAGAAAAATAAAAAAATAAAGAAACAAGGAAAAAAAAGAGAAAGAAGAGAAAAAGGGGAAGAAAAAGAGAAAAACAGAGAGAGAGAGAGAGAGAGAGAGAGAGAGAGAGAGAGAGAGAGAGAGAGAGAGAGAGAGAGAGAGAGAGAGAGAGAGAGAGAGAGAGACGGTGCCCTGGCTAATCTGCGCCTCAAAAGTGCTCCGGGTCCACGGTTCGATTCTCCGGCTGAATGGCTAATCACACCTCCCGCCGCCCAATCACTTCCGTTCGAATCCACCTTAATGAAGAGCCTCACTCGTTATTGCCAGGGAGGTGCTGAGGTGAAGGAGGTGAAGGAGGCATGAAGGAGGGGAGGGAGGGAGGGGGGAGGGGGAGAGTGAGAGAGAGGGGGGGGAGGGTGTGTCTGTTTTTGATATGTGGGGTGAAAAAAAAAAGAAGAAAGGGAGATGGGTAGGTGAAAGAGGCATGAAGGAAGATAGGAAGGAAGGAGAGAAGGAAGGATGGGAAGGAGTGAGTGAATTGGAAGGAGGGAGAGCAAAAGGAGTGGTTTGGATGGAAAGGGATGGCGGTATGCAGGTGAAGGAGGGTTAAAGGACGAAGGAAGGAAGGAAGGAAGGAAGGAAGAAAAAGACGTAAGATATATATGGAAGTAAAGTAGGATTATGGGAAGGACTAGATTTGGTGAACTATAAGAAAAAGTAAATAAAGAAGAAAGAAAAGGAAAGCAAGCAAAAAGGAAAAGAAAGGAGAGAAGGGATAGAAGGGAAATAAGACTGTGAAATGGACTATGTTTGGCCAACGGTAGGAATGAAAAGGCAAGCAAAGAAGGAAGAAGGAAAAGGTAAAAGGAAGAAAGAAAAAAAAAAGGAACACGAAGGGAAGGAAGAAAAAGAGAGAAGGGATGGAAGGGGAATAGAACCTGGGATGGACTCGCATTGATGATCTGTGAGAGGGAAAAGGGAAGGAGATGCACCTCTTGAAAGGAAGTAGTGAGGTGGGAAAAGAAAGAGAGAAAGGGAGGGGAGTTGAGATAGGAAGGGAGAGGAAGGAAGGAAGGAGGTAGGGAATCTAGGAGTGATGGAAGGAAAGAAGGAAGCACGATTGAAGAAGGGTAAAGAACATAAGAACATAAGAACACTCAACCCCACCTTACCTCACCATCCATGGCTTTATCTAACCTCTTCTTGAATGTATCTATGGTATTGGCACTCACAACATGGCTCCCAAGCCTGTTCCATTTGTCCACCACTCTATTGGTGATCCAATTCTTGCCTATGTCTTTGTTGAATCTGAATTTGTCTAACTTAAAACCATTGCCACGCGTCCTACCTGGCTCTTTCACTCTCAAAATTTTATTGACATCCCCTTTATTAAATCCCTTCATCCATTTATAGACTTCGATCAAGTCTCCTCGCAACCTTCGCCTTTCTAGAGAGTGTAGATTTAACTGCTTCAGCCTGTCTTCATAAGGCAAGTTTCTCACTCCCTGAATCATCTTTGTCATCCTCCTCTGTACAGATTCTAACATCTTGATATCCATTCTATTGTAGGGGGACCAGAACTGAACTGCATAATCGAGATGAGGTCAAACTAGTGCTAAGTAAAGTTTGAGGATGACTTCAGCGCTCCTATTGCTCACGCTCCTTGAGATGAAACCAAGTACTCTGTTTGCCCGATTTTTAGCCTGAATGCATTGAACCCTAGGACGGAGGTCAGCGCTCACTAGGACTCCTAAGTCTCTCTCACGCCCAGACCTGCTTAGAGGAGTGTCATTTAAGGAGTAATTGTGTAAGGGGTTATTCCTACCTACACTCAAAATGCTACACTTCCCGACATTGAATTCCATCTGCCACTTCCCCGCCCAGTCATATAGTCTGTCAAGCTCATCCTGGAGAACGGTAGCGTCGCTGTCTGATTGGATTACTCTACCGATCTTGGTATCATCTGCGAACTTAGGAGAGTAAAAGAGGGGAGGCAAACTAGGAATGGAAGAAAAGGAAGGAAGGAGCTAGAGAGTCAAGGAGTGATGGAAGGAAAGAAGGAAGCACGATTGGAAAAGGGTAGAGAAGGAGAGTAAAGGAAGGGAAGGTGAGATAGGAATGGAAGAGAAGGAAGGAAGGAGGTAGGAAGTTAAGGAGAAATGGAAGGAGAGGAGAAAGCAGGTATGGAGAAAAGGGAAAAGGAAGAGAGAAAGGAAGGGGAGGCGAGAAAGAATTGAAAAGAAAGGAAGGAAGGAGGTAGGAAGTCTGGGAATGATGAAGGGAAAGGAGGAAGAGAAAGAGTAGGAGGAATGGAAGGAAAGGAAGATGAAGGCATGGAAAGAAAATGAGGCAAGGAAAGGAATGATGGGGAGAATAAAGAGTAAAGAGGAGAGATGGAATGATGGAAGAAGAGAAAAAAGGAAAAAGAGAGAGGAATATAAATAAGTAGAAAAATATAAGAAAGGAGAAAGAGAAATGGGTAGAAAAGGGTGTAAAGAAGGAAAAGAATAAAAAGGGAAAAAGGAAGAGATGGGATAAGGGAAAAGGAAAAAAAGAAGGAAGAGGGATGGAAAAAAAATCAGAAAAAAGAAAAGGAAATTTGTAAAGGGAAATGAGTAGAAAAGGGTGTAAAGAAGGAAAATAAAAATAAAAAGGGAAAACGGGAGAGATGGGATAAGGAAAAAGGAAAAAAAGAAGAAAGAGGAATGAAAACAAAAAAATCAGAAAAGAAGAAAGGGAAATTTGTAGAAAAAGGGTCACAAGGGGAAGAAAAGATACAGACGAGGAGATAATTAAAGAAAAAGGGGAGAAAAAGAAAGTGCTTGCGTGTTTGCTGGGAGGATAATGAAAGGAGGAAAGAAAGGAAAGGAAGGATTACACAGGGAGGGAAGATTAAGGAAGGGGGGAGGAGAAGGCGGAGGAGGAGGAGGAGGAGGAGGAGGAGGAGATGAGGAGGAGGAGATGGAGGAGGTTTCTTTGTGTGTATAGAGAAAAGGGAGGAAAAAAAAAAAGATGCATTGGGGAGTGAAAAAGGAATGGGGAGTAAAAAAGAAAAAAAAATAGAATGAAAACGAAGATAGTGAACAATAAAAACAAAACAAATAAACACGAATTAAAAGAAAGCAAAAAATAAAAATACTAAACAAAAGTGAACAAGGAGGATAAGAAAAAAATAAAGCGGAAATAAATAACAACAACAAGAAGGAAAACAAAAAGAAAACGAAAGAAAAGATAAAAGGGAAAAGAGAAGAAACGAGAGTAAGGAAAAAAAAGAAGAAAAAAAAGACAGACGGTGACCGAAAGGAGAGTAAATATGGTGTGTGTGTGTGTGTGTGTGTGTGTGTGTGTGTGTGTGTGTGTGTGTGTGTGTGTTTAGGGGTGTGAGGCCGTGAAAGTTGGAAGGAGGGGAGGATAAGAGTGCGATAATTGGGTGAAAACAGAGATAGAGAGAGACACGGAGGGATAAAAGAGGAAGAGGGAGAGAGAAAGGAAGAAAGAGAGAAGAGACAGACACGAGATAGAGAGGAGGAGGAAGGGAGAAAATTGAAGTGTTTAGAAGAAAGGAGAAGAAAAGGAGAAGGGTGTTGAAGGGAGGGAGGAGGAAGAGGAGGAGGAGGAGGAGGAGGAGGAGGTGCCGGGGCGTGACACAAGAGGAGTCAGGCGCCAAGAGAGTCAGAGAGATTTGAGAGAGAGAGAGAGAGAGAGAGAGAGAGAGAGAGAGAGAGAGAGAGAGAGAGAGGGATGGGGAGGTGGGAGGTAAGGGTACTTCAGACATGCTTCATAATCTCTCTCTCTCGCTCTCTCTCTGACATCCCCGGCAACCCCGCAACCTCATTTAACCTTCTTTTCATTCTACAACCTCACCAGTTTCCTCTCTAACCCCTTTCTACAACCTTATAATTTTCTCTTTCAATCCCACAGTTTCTTTTTACTTTTTACTTGAAACTTTACAATTTTTATTTATTTCTAACTCACCGTTTTCTAGAGCAAATTTTATCTTTCCCCTTTTCAACCCAAGGAGGTTTATTAAGATGGAAGTGACAATGGGACACCCCACTAATATATATAACCTTGCATCCTCCTCCTCCTCCTCCCCACAACCCCTTCTCAACCCCCACCCAAACCCCCTCCTCTTCCCTTCAACCCTTCCTCACCCCTACTCCCAATAACATTCTTCCCTCTCCTCACCCTCTTCCCATACCTACAACCACCACCTCTTCTACCTAGCCAACTCTGCACAACTACAATCTCTCCTACCTCAACCTCACAACCCCCAACAGCAACCCTACACCCCCCAAACCCCTTCCACCTCCTGGCCCCGTAATCAAGAACTACTTATCGCCGAACTTGAAAAATCTTAACCCTAAAATGTTTCCTGATCAGCGTCCGGGTTATTTTTTTTTCAGAGTGTTTCGTCCGCTTCGTCGTTTGTCTTCGGGAGGGAAGGAGAAAAAGGGGGAGGGAGTAGGAGGGAGGTAAGGGAGGGGGAGAGAGGAGGGGAGAGGGGGTAGGAGGGGAGAGGGGGTAGGGGAGGAGATGGGGTAGGGGAGGGGAATTGGGCTATGTTTGGTCAATGATAGGAATGAAAAGGAAAGAAGAGAAGGAAATAGGAAGAAAAAAATAAGGAATGAGGGAAGAAAAGGAATGTAGGAAGAAAAGAAGGAATGAAGGAAGAGAATCAGGAATGTAGGAAGAAACGAAGGAATGAAGGAAGAGAATCAGGAATGTAGGAAGAAAAGAAGGAATGAAGACAAAAAAAAGAATGAAGGAAGAAAGGAAGGAATGAGGGAAGCAGAGAAAGAAAAAAGAAAAGAATGAATGAATTAAGAAAAGAAGGAATCAAAAGAAAACAAGGGATAGAAAGGGGAATAGAACCGTGGGGGGGTGGGAGGAGGTGGGGGGGAGGGGGTGTAGGTTGTAGTTGTAGGGGAGAGAGGTGGGGAGGTAAAGAAGGTTGTGATAGAGATTGGGAGGTCGAGGAGGAGGGGGAAGGAAAAGGAGAAAAGTTATCAAGTTGGGGGGGAGGAGTGGTTGTGGGGAGAAGGGTGAAGGGGGGAAGGGGAAGAGGTGGAGGGGAGGTTGAGTAGGAGGGGGAGGAGGAGAAAGGTTATCAAGTTGGGGGTGAGAAGTGGGTGTGGGGAGAAGGGTGAAGGGGGTGAGGGAAGAGGGGTGAAGGGGAGGTTGAGTGGGAGGGGAAGGAGAAAGGTTGTCAAGTTAGGGGGGAGAAGTGGGTGTGGGGAGAAGGGTGAAGGGGGGGGTGAGGGGGGAGGGTTAGGTCCTGAGCGAAGCATTTTGGGCCCGAGTGAAATCGAAAGGACTCGGGTCAATTAATCCACGTAATTAATCGGTCAAGGTAATTACTGAGATGCAGGTTCTGTCGGCCTGCCTCCTCCTCCTCCTCCTCCTCCTCCTCCTCCTCCTCTCGTGCTCCCTCCACCTTGCCCTCTTCTCTCTCTCGCTCTCTCTCTTTCCCTTCTTCTTCAGGTTCAGTACACTTAATTTTTTGTATTTTTTTCCCTTCCCTTCCGTTTACCTTCTCCCTCGTTTTCTTTGTCTTCGCATACTTTTAATTTTGTTTTATGTGTCTTTTGCTTTCTTACCTTTTATTCTTTCTTTCTCTTTCTCCTTCGTTTCATTATTTTCCTTTTCCTAATTACTTTTTTTCCTTATTTTTTCTTTTTTTTGCTCCCTTTTCTTTCATCCTCTAATTTCATCTTTTTATCTCTTTTGTCGTTTTTTTATTCCCCATCTCGTATTTTTTTCTCTTTCTATTTTCTCAGTTATTTTCTTTCACTTCTATTACACGTCACCCATTTCAAGTTATTTTTTCGTTCTTTCCTTCGTGTATTCTTTTCCTTTTCCAATTTCTACTTTTTTTCCTTTTTTCTGGCCTTTCCTTATTCCCTTTGTCATATTTTTTTCTCTTTCTTTCTCCTCAATTTTCCTCTTTTTCAGGGACGCCCATCTCACTTTACTCCTTTTCCTTTTTTTTGTCCTCTCCTTATTCCCTTTGTCATATTTTTTCTCTTTCTTTCTCCTCCATTTTCCTCCTTTTCAGCGTCGCCCATCTCACTTTATCATCCCTTTCTTTTTCGTCTACTTCTCCTTTTTTTCTCTTCAATCACTCACTCTTTTTCTTTTTCCTGCACCTCTCCGTCCTCTCTCAACCTACCCCCTCCCCCCCCTTCATCCTCCTCCCTGACCCACCTACCCGTTCCTCTACCTCCCCCCTCCTACCTGCCCCCCCCCCTCTCGTCGGTCCTTTCCTCTCCTTTTAGAGGTGATATAGTCCGTCGCTAATTAACTCAGGTAGGAAAAGGTCACGCGGTACTCTGTCTACCTGGTACTCTGTCTATCTATCTATCTATCCTGCAGTCTGTATGTCTGTCTAGCTGTTTATCTATCTTTAGCTTATTCCTTTATCACCATTTTTTTTTTTTAATCTGAATCACCATTTCATATTTTCTTTTTAATCTGTATCTATTTATCTATCTTCTTTTCTTTTTACTCTGTCTTTCTATATATCTTTCGATCTATCTTAAGCTTCTTCCTTTATCACTTTTTCATACATTCTTCCTTTTTATTCAGTCTTTGTTATCATTATTTCATTTTTTCCTCCTCAACATTTCACATTTTTTACCCTTTTTTTGTCTTAGTTATCCTCATCAGTTATTTCTTCCCCTCGTGCCTCAACTCTACCCATTCCCCTATTTCTCCCCCCTCTCTCCCCACACCCACTTATGACTCTCCCATCTCCCCTCTTCCCATACTTCTCACCCCTCACCACTTCCCTACTTTCCTTTCACTTTTCCATCTCCCCTCCTTCTTTCCCCTTCCTTTTTCTTCCTTACCCTAGTCATCACCCATTACCACTCCCCTCTTCCTCTTCCTCCACCTCCTCCTCTCCGTCCCCCTCTCCCTCTTCCTTGCCATACTCATCACCTCTAACCACTCCCCTCTATACCTCCTCTTCCTCCTCCTTTTCCCTCTTTCTTACAATACTTATCACCCATCACCACTCCCCTCTTTACCTCCTCCTCCTCCTCCTCCTCCTCCTCTTCCCCATAACTTCCTGCAGAATCCACTTCAGATTCCTTCGGCCTCATCCTAAATTCCCCATCTTATCCAGCCCAGGATTCCAGACTTCTTGGGGAGGAAATTTATCTCCCCGAAGTAACTCTTTCCTACGTATTGGGTCTTTGGGGGAATGCTATTTATGGGGAGGCAAGGAGGGGAGGAGGAGGAGGAGGAGGAGGAGGAGGGGTGAGGGAGGGTAGATAGAGGGGTAATTTTACGTTCTAGGAAAGAGAGAGAGAGAGAGAGAGAGCTGACCGCCATCCCCTCACATCACCTCAATATTTCCCCTCTCCTCCCATGCTCTCTCTCTTCCTCTCTCTCTCTCTCTCTCTCTCTGGAGGTGCGGAAAACTTTGTCAATATCTCAAAATGCCGGTCATCGAGAGGGATAAATGTCCCTCCACTCCTTTCCTCCTTCCCTCCCTCCCTCCTTCTCTCCCTCCATCTCTTCATCTCCTCTCATGTTCTTCCTTCCTTCTTTCCTTTTTTTCCTTTTAGCTCAGTGTTTCTCTCTCTCTCTCTCTCTCTCTCTCTCTCTCTCTCCTTGAGCGTCAACATCACTTACCAATCTTTTTTTTTCTCTCCTTTTTTTCCATGATTTCAAATTTAACTCCCTCTTTCACTCCGTATAGTTACCATCATTTACCCTCTCTCACTTTCTCTCTCTCTCTCTCTCTCTCTCTCTCTCTCTCTCTCTCTCTCTCTGATGAAGCGACAGGTGCACTTTCTCTCACTTAATCAAAAGAGAAAGAAAAAACGCAATCCAGGTGTGTCGGTTCATTAGTAAATTTCCAAGAATATTTCCTCTCCATTTTAATTTCTCTCTCTCTCTCAACGTTATATAATTTTCTCTGCTGTATTTCATCCACTTTTTCCTTTTTTTTTCTTTTGCCTTTTTTTCTTTTCCTTTTTTTTCCATTATTTTTTTATATCTCGCTTTATAAATACATTCTTTTCATCATCTTCTCTCTTATCTTCTCTTCTTTTCTATTTCCTCTTCTTTTTTCACTTCTCCTAACCTCACCACCACCACCACCACCACTATCAACACCACCATCACCACAGCCACCAACCAAGTCTCCCTCTCTCTCTCCCTCCCATTCCTTCCCTTATATTTTCCCCGACACTTATACCCTCGGCTTCCCCTATAGGGCGCCGCGCAGTCATATGTCATAGTGGGGTCCTCATGCCCGCCTCACTGCTGCTAAATTATTCCATGCATCCATAATGGGATTTGAGATAATAAAAAAAAAGTGGGGGAGGGAAGAAAAAAATGGGAGAGCGAAAAATCTTCCCCCTTTGACAGTTCATTTCTTGGGTTGGCCGTGTATGGAGGCGTTCATTGGGCGGCGGGATAAGGGAGATGAAGGTGTAACGTATAGGCGCCGGGGGTGAGGGAAGGTGAGGGTTTAGATGCCACTATAAGGGATCGAGTGGAGGAAGGGAAAGAAGGAAGTCAGAATGTTGGTATTAGATTGTACGAGCAGATAAAGAGAGACAAAGGCATAATTCATAGGTCGTATAGGCGTCGGGGGTTAGGTAAGGGTTCAGATACCACTATAAGGGATCGAGAGGAAGAAGGGAAAGAAGGGAGTCAGGTTGCCGGTATAAGAAGATTCCACGTGCAGGTAAAGGGCGTTCAAGGTGTCAAGTAGTGGGATTGGGATTGAAATAAAGGGTTCAGATGCCAATATAAAGGATCGTATAGGGGGATCGAGAGGAGGAGAGGAAAGAAGAAGGTTGTTGAGAGAAGGAGGTTGTTGGTATACGATTCTACAAGCAGGTAAAGGAATAAGGTGTCTGTAAAGGTGTTGGGGTGAGGGAAGGTAAGGGTTCAGATGCCATTGTAAGGGATCGTATAAGGGGATCAAGGGGAGGAGAGAAGGAAGGGAAATCAGGTTGTTGGTAAATTATTCTACAAGCAAGTAAATGAAGAGGCTGTTGTGTAAAAGGCGTTGGGAGTGAAAGAAAAGGGTTCAGATACCAATAAAAAGGATCGTTTAAGGGGAGCGAAGGGAGAAGAGGAAGGAAGGGAGTCAGGTTGTTGGTATAAGAAGATTCCACGTGAAGGTAAAGGGAGTTCAAGGTGTAAAGTAGTGGTGTTGGGATTGAGAGAAAGGGTTCAGATGCCAATAGAAGGGATTTCGTCTATTCATGTTTTCCTGTTTCCTGATACGCATTTTCTATTTTTGTCCCATAAAACTCACCTTCGCTGCGTCACACTCCACCTGTATATTATTACCTCTTTCATCACACCTTTTATCCCTTCCTCACCCTTCATTCCAATCCTTTCCTTTCCCTGCTCTCCTCTCCCTCTGTTTACTCCTGGACTTACGCCTCTCACCTACGCATTTTCTATTTCTGTCTGATAAAACTTTCCTTCACTGACTTACCTTCCTATTACCTCCTCCTCCACTCCTATTTTCCCCTTTCTTACCCTTCATCCCATTCCCTTTCCTTTCCTTTCCTTTCCTTACTCTCCTCTCTCTCTGTTTACTCCTGAAATTACGCTTCAACCTACGCATTTTCTATTTCTGGCTCATAAAACTTACATTCGCTGCCTCACCTTCCCATTACCTTTTTCTTCACTCCCATTTTCCCCTCCCTTACCCTTCTTTCCATTTTCTTTCCTTTCCTTCACGTTGCTCTCCATTCCCTCTGTTTACTCCTGTACTTACGCTTCTACCTACGCATTTTCTATTTCTGGCTCATAAAACTCACCTTCGCGGCCTTACCTTTCGATTACCTCTTCCATCACTTCCATTTTCCCTTCTCTTACCCCTTCGTTCCATTCCCTTTCCTTTCCTTCACGTTGCCTTCCATTCCCTCTGTTTACTCCTGCACTTAAGTTTCTATCTACGCATTTTCTATTTCCGTCTCATAAAACTTACTTTCACGGCTTTACCTTTCGTGTACCTCTTCCATCACTCCTATGTTCCCTTCCACACCCTTCATTCCATCCTACTTCTATTTCTTACTTTCCATTCCCTCTGTTTATTCCTATACTTATGTTCTCACCTACGTATTTTCTCCTTCGATCTGATAAAATATACTTCATTCTTCCATACGCTTTTCTACTTCCCCCTCTCCCTTCATTCCATTCCCTTTCCTTTCCTTGCTTTCCTCTCCTATCTATTCATGTACATACGTTTCTATCTACGCATTATCTCCTTCAAACTGATAAAATATACTTTATTCTTCCATACGATTTTCTACTCCCCCTTCTCCTCTTCCCCTTCCCCCATGCCAGACGCCCCCCTCTATCCCCCCTCTAGCAAGGATATTCGGGAAAGAGTCAATACGCCTGATTGGGCTCAAAATAATCCATCGCTGAGGTCAATAACACACGACCTCATACCCCCGTCCCCTCGTCTTCCTCTTTAACCCTCCCTGCCGCTCCTCCTCCTCCTCCTCCTCGCACTCCTTCCATTCCTTCCTTCTTTCATGGCTGCCAACATTCACGGTTTTTCCTATGCTCTCTACTTTTCCTTCCTTTCTTCCTTCCTTTCCTCTCCTTTGTATCCCTTGCACTTCCTCCCTTCCTTCTTTTTTAGTTGTTAATATTCTACGGTCTTTCCTCCCTCGTTTCCCTTCCTTCCTTCCTTCCTTCCTTCCTTGGTCTTCCTTATTCCCTTTCTGTATTTTCATGTCAATTCTTTCCCTTCCTTTCCTTCTTTCTTTCATTGCTGTTAACATTCTACTGGCTCGTATCTTCCCTCTTTTCCCTTCCTTTCCTTCCTTTTCCTTTCCGATACATCAACTCTCTCTTTTCCTTCCTTTCTCTCTCTTTTCCTTCCTCAGTACAAAGGTCAGTTCTTTCTTTCCCTTTCTTTCCTTTCCTTCTCCCTTCCTATATGTCCATGTCACTTTTTTCCCTTCCTTTCCTTCTCTTCTGGTCGCTAACCTTCAAAAACTCCCTTCGCTCACCTCTCCCTTTCCCTCCCTTACCTCTCTTCTCATCTCATTCCCCTTCCCTCACGTTTTCCCTTCCCTCTTTAACCTTTCCTCATCCATCCCTCTTCCCCTCCTACACCTCCCATCACATCCCTTCCCTTCCCTCACGTTCTCTCATTACCCCTCGCCCTCCTGCCTTCCATCCCTCCCTCCTCTCCCCTTCTTTTCCTCCCCAAGGCTTGCCAACCTCGCTCCCCGGACAAACAATAACACGCTTGGCGCACCACGAAGGTTAGTCTGTTGATTTTCTTTATACTTTCTCCGCCCCTTTTTTCTTGCTTATTCTCCAGTTTCTCAGCGACGGCGGGGAGGGGGAAGGAGAGACGATGCTAGGATGCCTCTCCCTTGTGTTGGCTGAGAGGAGGAAACGCGGAGGAAAGGGAGGAAAGACGGAGGGAAGGAGAGAGTGGTAGATGAGGCAAAGTTTGTAACCCTGAAGCCCGCCCAAGCGACCTTACCTGAGCCATTCACATCGTAATGAGTTTTCTTAGTTTCTTTTTCCCCTTTTTCTCTCTCTCTCTCTCTCTCTCTCTCTCTCTCTCTCTTTAGCTATATATCTTTCACTCACACACACATGCTGCCTATCTGTTTATCTATCTATCTATCTATACGTCATTCTTTTTCTTCATTTATATATTTTTTTTTCTCTAATGTTTTTTTCTAATCTTATTTTTCCTCTCTCTCTCTCTCTCTCTCTCTCTCTCTCTCTCTCTCGACGTCCAAGATCTACACAAACCACATAAATTCCTCGCTAAGTACGGCCAGTCTTACTTTCAGCATTTTCTCTCTTACTTGAAACCTATCTCTCTCTCTCTCTCTCTCTCTCTCTCTCTCTCTCTCTCTCTCTCTCGTCCTCTTGATAATTTTTCTGTCTTCCTTTCTTTCTTCGTCATTTTTTTTTCCCTCAACTTTCTCTCTCTCTCTCTCTCTCTCTCTCTCTCTCTCTCTCTCTCTCTCTCTCTCTCTCTCTCTCTCTCTCTCTCTCTCATTTCTTGACAAAACAAAAACTGAGAGAGAGAGAGAGAGAGAGAGAGAGAGAGAGAGAGAGAGAGAGAGAGAGAGGCGCCTGGCTGGCCTCTCCCACGAGCATGTAAAACTGCATCTCAATTTATCGCGCCGTAAAAGTGTGCTGCGCGACTCTCCTTAATACAATTCCATTCATTTCATAGCGACCTGCGGGGGGGGGGGGGGGGGGAAAGGGTTAGGAATGGGAAGGGGGGAGGCAGGAAGAAAGGGGGAGGGGAAAGGAACGGGGAGAGGAGAGGAAAGGAATGGGGAGGGGGAAGAGGGGAAAGAAATTGGGAATGGGAAGGGGCAGGGGAAAGAAGAGAGGGGAAGAGGGATGGGCAGAGGATTGGGAAGTGGGAAGAGGTATGAGGAGAGGAAGAAGAGAGCGAGAGAGACGAAAGATGAATGGTGACGGGAAGAAAGAGGAAAAGAAAGAGGAGAAAGGAATGGAAAGAGGAGAGAAATGGGGATGGGAAGAGAAAGGGAGAGGAATGAGAAGGGAAAGAAAGATGGGCAGGAAAGGGTTAAAAAGTAAAGAGAAATGGGTAGGGGGTGATAAGTAAGGAATAGGAATGGGAAGGAGGTTAGTAAGTAAGTAAGGAATAGGAATGAGAAGGAGGTTAGTAAGTAAGAAAAAAAAAACAATAGAATAATGGGAGATGGAATGGTAAGTAAAGAGGAATGGGAAGGATAGAACGCCTATGTAGAAGGGAGGAAAGGGGGTAAGAGAAATGGAGAACAGGCGAAGAATAGAACAAAATGGAAGGATAAAAAAGAAATGGTTAAAAGTGAGAAATATAGGATGCAGAGTGAAGCAAGGATGGTGACAGAAAAGAGGTCAAGGAGAGGAAAGGAAAAGTTGACCGTGAAGAAAATAAAACGTACAAAACAAAGATAGAAAGAAGGAAAAGAGTTAAAGAAAGGAGGTTAAAAGGTTAAGATAACACGATAAAGCACTAAATATATTACACGCTTTAACTTACACTCCGAAAATTGCCATAAAGGGAAAAAAAAGTAAAATAAACCAGTTACCTAAGGATATGAACAACGCTTTTTTTTTTTTTACAAGACTTCCTTTATCACCAAATTTAAAGTCCTATATTCCGGCACTTAAGTTCTGTGAGTTTATTTATTAAGTGTAAAGAGAACGTCGCTAATAACCTTCTTTTAACGATAATAATGAAAAAAAAATAGCAAAGAGAGAGAGAGAGAGAGAGAGAGATTTCCTTCAGGTTCCTCAAGAAAATGTTTGGAAGTCGTGGGCACCGAGGTATTATGAGTCTCTCTCTCTCTCTCTCTCTCTCTCTCTCTCTCTCTCTCTCATATAGGACCCAAAATTAAGCCCCAAATACTTAAGTCATGAATTTAATGCCAACGGGATACCTCATATATTATTATTATAATTATTATTATTATCATTATTATTATTTTCATTATTATTACCACGTTGGTGCTTAATTACTCTACATCCACCGGAGTTTCTTTGTGTTCACATCCTTTGATAAGACGTTCTGTACAGTCTCTCTCTCTCTCTCTCTCTCTGTTTTTCATTATTATTGCTTTATAACAGCAAAAACAACAATAACAACACCAAGAACAACAATAACAACAACAACAACAACAACTATTACTACTACTACTACTACCACTACTACTACTACTACTACTACTACTATTACTACAACTACTACTACTACTACGGGCCTCCATCTATTAGAGTTGCGTTGTGAGCGGTATATTCTCTCATATTCTTTCACAAAGCAATTCATTGGCCCCACCCCGCCAATGACTGTGGCCGACAACCATCTCTCCTCCTCCTACTACTACTACTACTACTACTACTACTACTACTACTACTACTACCACTGCTATTAGGACTACTACTACTACTACTACTACTACTACTTCTACAACCACCACCACTACTACTATCACTATCAAAATATCAAAAACCCAACAAGAAATACTGTCCAAAAAAAAGTATATATTGAAGGTACAAGAAAAAAAAATATTGAAGAGAAAAAGGTGGAAAAAAAAAAAACTAATCAACTTCATAAGAATCGGACGGAGGAGGAAAAAAAATGAAAGGAGGAAAAAAAAAGAGGATGAGGAGGAATAAGCGAGGCGGAGGTAAAAGACAGGCGCCGCACCTCCACTAACTCCTCTCTTCCTTCCTCAATTTAACTCTAATTTATTTCCCCTCGCCTTCAATTCGTCCATTAACCGCGACCAGACGACTCCCCCGCCCCCCTCCCCTCCCACTCCCCTCCTCCTCTTACTTCTCCTCCTCCTCTTCCTCCTCCGCTTCATCCTTCCTGTGAGCCTGTCCCCACCTACTCTCCTCCTCCTCCTCCCTCTCTGTATTCTTCCTCTTCTTCTTCTTCTTCCTCCTCTCCTCTTCTTACTTCTCCTCCTCCTCTTCATCCTTCCTGTGAGCCTGTCCCCACCTACTCTCCTCCTCCTCCTCCTTCTCTGTATTTTTCCTCTTCTTCTTCTTCTTCCTCCTCTCCTCCTCTTACTTCTCCTCCTCCTCTTCATCCTTCCTGTGAGCCTGTCCCCACCTACTCTCCTCCTCCCCCTCCTTCTCTGTATTCTTCCTCTTCTTCTTCTTCTTCCTCCTCTCCTCCTCTTACTTCTCCTCCTCCTCTTCCTCCTCCGCTTCATCCTTCCTGTGAGCCTGTCCCCACCTACTCTCCTCCTCCTCCTCCTTCTCTGTATTCTTCTTCTTCTTCATCTTCTTCTTCTTCTTCTTCTTCTTCTTCCTCCTCCTCTTTCTTCTCCTCGTCCTTCTCCTTCACATTTCTGTTTCAGCAAATATTTATCTTCCTCTCACTTATCTTTCTTTCTCTTCCGTCTCTCTTAGTGTGTCCTTCTTTATTTCTTTCTTCCGACTCTCTCTTTCTGTGTGTATGTGTGTGTGTGTGTGTGTGTGTGTGTGTGTGTGTGTGTGTGTGTTGGTCTTATCCTCTCTCTCTCTCTCTCTCTCTCTCTCTCTCTCTCTCTGTCCAGTTCTTTTTCCCTCTTCTCCCCTCTCGTAACCTCTTATCGAGTGACAAAAGGGGAGAATATTTGCCTCACTCTCCCTTCTCCCCTCTCCCCTCACTCTCTCTCCCACCGGACTTTACCTCAAATGACTAAAGGGACCTCCTCCTTCTCCCCTCGTCTTCTCCCCTCCCCCTCTCCCCTCAGGTGTGGTCAGGTGGGGTGTAATCCAAGACGATAGAACTGAAATGAAATTGTGGCGAGGTGGGGAGGGGAGGATGGGGAGGGGAGGTTGGGGAGATAGGGGGGGTAAAGTCCCTCTGCGCCTCTAGACTTGATAGACAGACAAGAGGAAAAGGGGAGGAGGGTCTCTCTCTCTCTCTCTCTCTCTCTCTCTCTCTCTCTCTCTCTCTCTCTCTCTCTCTCTCTCTCTCTCTCTCTCTCTCTTTTAACTATTTTTTCTTATCTCGAAAAATATATTCTTCTCTCTTTCCCTCTCTTTACTTCCTCTCTTTCGTTTCCTTGTTTTTGCTACTGTTTGCTACTTCCTTTTCTTTCCTCTCCCCTCTTTTATCTCCTTCTCCTTCTCTCTCTCTCCTCTGAATACGTTTTGTTTTTCATTTTCTCTTCTATACACACTTTCTTCTTTCATTTTCTCTTCTCTCTCTCTCTTTCTTAACGTTCAATCTTCAAGCATTATTTTTCAATCTTCCTCAGCTTCCTCCTTATTTTCTCTCCCATCTCTTTGCCCCTCCTTCGCTATTCTCCTCTCGCTTTATCACTTTTTCACTCTTTTACTTCCTCCTCCTCCTCCTCCTCCTTCTCTCTCATGTCTTTCGCTTCACTTTTCTCTCCTCCTTTTCCATTAGTTTGGGAGGGTCATGGAAGGAAAGAAAAGATGGAATGGAAGAGAAAGAGGGGAATGAGAGAAGATAGAAAGAGTGAAGGGAAGAAAGTAGGGAAGATCGGGGAACTGGAGGAAGGAAGGGAGAGAGAGAGAAGTTGAATGGAAAGTTACAAAAAGGAGACGAAGGAGGAGAGAAAAGACAATGAAGAAGGTGAGGGAGGAGGAGAGGAAAGAGAAGGAGAATGAAAAACAAAGATAAAGAAAAGAGGAATTGCGAAGGAGGGGAACAGGGGAAGAGGAGGAAGAGAAAGAGGAGAAGGGAGAGGAAGAGGGGACGGGAGAAAGAAATATAGAGAAGTATAATGTAAAAGGTGAACGAACGAAAGGGAAAGAGGGAAAGAGGAGGAGAGTGAAGAGGAGATGAAAAGTGGAGGAGAAAGAAGAAGGAAGAAGATGGAATGGGAGGAGGGATGAAAGGAGAATAAATAGATATAACAGAAGAATCATATAAAGAAGAGAGACAAGAGAAGAAGAAGAAACAAGGAAATGCAAAGACTTAAAGGGGAAGAGAATGAAGAAAATGGAGAGAAGAAAATGTAATAAAAAAATCACAAAAAAAGAAGAAAAACAAAGGAAAAACAAGACGCAAGGGAAGGGAGAGACCGAACGAGGAGGAGAACGAAGAAGATGGAGAAGATGGGGAGGAGGAAGGAAAGGAAGAAGAAGAAATGGATGGATTAGGAGGAAAATCATAAAACAGAGGGGAGGAAAGGGAAGGAAAAGACGGACAAAGGAGGAGGAGGATGGAGAAGAAGAAGAGAAGGAAGGTAGAAAGGAGGAAAGGAAGAGAAATTAATGGAAAAGAAGAAAAAAACAAAAGAGAAAGACAAGGGATAGGAAAAAACGGAAATATAGGAGGATAATGAAGACGAAAGAGAAGACGAAGAGGAAGAAGAGAAGGAGGGAATGAAGGAGGGAAGAACGGAAGGAAAATAAGTCAGTGGAAAAGAAAAGACAAAAAAGAAAGACGAGGGATAAGGAAGAAGCCAAGCAAGGAAAAGACGGAAATATAGGAGGAGAATGAAGACGAAAGAGAAGACGAAGAGGAAGAAGAGAAGGAGGGAATGAAGGAGGGAGGGAAGGAAGGGGGAGCCCAGGTAGATTGAGACAATGATGTGGGGATGAAGGTGTTGCCCTGAGGGACCCCGTGGCTATTGAGTCTTCCCCCCCCCCCTCCCCCCCCCTTCCTTCCATTCCCTCCATCCCTCTCTCCTTAGTGGTCAAGATCCTGCCCGATATTTTTTGTTGTTGCTTTCTTTTCCTTCACCGATGCGTCACTTTGTCTGTCTGTCTCTCTCTGTATGTCTTTGTATGTGTCTGTCTGTCTGTTTGTCTCGTCATTTCTATATTTCCTTTCTTCTCCTCCATGTCTCTACTCGTAATAAAATAAAACTTGATACGTATGTTTATAATTCTTGCTATTAGTGAGCATTCGTATGGACTTGTAATATTTTTTTCCTACCTACATTCTGCTCTCTGTTTTGGCTTTGTTCTTAGTTCGGGGTTGAGTCACAATTAACCATTCTTATCTGAATAAAAAAAAATGAAAACAAGAAAAAGATGTAATATTGTTGAAGCGTTGACCAAGAAAATGAAGAGGATAGGAAAAGAGGAGGAGGACGGAGGAGGGGAGGAGGAGGCAGAGTTAGAGAGGAGAGAAAGGAAAGGTAAATGTTAGAAGTGTGAAAAGGAAAGAAGGGAAAGAGGCAGAAATATAGCTGAGAAAGAGGAAAGAGGAAAGAGGAACAAAATGAAGAGAAAGAAAAGAAAGAAGGAGAAATATTGCTGAGAAAGAGGAAAGAGGAGAGAGGAAGAAAATTAAGAGAAAGAAGGGAAAGAGGCAGAAATATAGCTGGGAAAGAGGAAGGAGGAGAGGAACAAAATGAAGATAAAGAAGAATAAGAAGGAGAAATATAGCTGAGAAACAGGAAAGAGGAAAGAGGAACAAAAATGAAGAGAAAGAAGGGAAAGAAGGAGGCAGAAGCACAGGGGAGGGAGGAAGAGGGTGAAGGGAGGAGGAGGGAGAGACGGAGATGAGAGGGAAAGGTAAATGATAGGTAAGGGGAAGAGACTGACCTAGCCGAGAGGAAGTAACTTTTTTCCTCCGTGCGCCTCTCCCTCCAAATGTCTTTCCCTCCCTCCCCATTTATCTCCTTCCCTTATATTATCCCTCTGTCATCCCCCCTAAGTGGAAATGTTTCTCTCTCTCTCTCTCTCTCTCTCTCTCTCTCTCTCTCTCTCTCTCTCTCTCTCTCTCTTATACGCAACTAACAAAAAAAGTAAAAATGGAGAGATCAGACCGAAAACACACACACACACACACACACACACACACACACACACACACACACACACACACACACACACACACTTCAAGACCAAGGCAAGAAAAAAATGTGGATGAGAAGGAAAAAAAAAATCTCGAAGTAACAACAAAAAAGAAGGAAAAAAAAAAAGGAAAGAATTATATAGAGTGAGAGAGAGAAAGCAAGACTTTTTTTTTTCCTTTTCTTTTGATGTCCCGTTTTCTTTGCCCCCTCTCCGTCTTCTAAATTATCATGGGGGGAGGGTGGAGGGTGGAGGGGAGGGGGGTCTCAGCCTTTCTTTCCTAAATAATAAAAGTAATAAAAAAAAGTTCCATTCAAAAGTCAAACCCTATGTTCCTTAGCGTCATTTCCCTCCATTACTCTCTCTCTCTCTCTGTAACGGGTCCAGTCTCCGAAAAAAATAATGGTGAGAGCGCGAGAGAGAGAGAGAGAGAGAGAGAGAGAGAGAGAGAGAGAGAGAGAGAGAGAGAGAGAGAGAGAGAGAGAGAGAGAGAGAATCAACACTAGACTCGCTATACACTCAAGAATAAATTGACTTAATGTCTTCCTGTGCTTTGTTGATGCTGGAGGAGGAGGAGGAGGAGGGAGAGAGGGAGGAAGATAAAAAGAAAAGTGAGAGGGAATGAAAGTAAAAAGTATATAAATCATGTACAAGAGAATGATAAGAAAAAAAAAAAAATTGAAGATATTGCATTTTTTTCAAGTTTCAAACTCATCATTTCTCTCCATCAATTATTCTTACACCAATTGAAAAGGAAACTATAGAGCTCTCATATCCTCTTCTATGCCTGTCTCTGTCTGTCTGTCTGTCTGTCTGTCTCTCTCTTCATTGACATTACACAGGTTCGGTTAATTGGCCCTTAAGATAGAGGAAGCGGATGAAGAAGGAGAAAGAGGAGGAGGAGGAGGAGGAGGAGGAGGACGAGAAATAAAAGAATCAGGAGGAGGAGGGGACATGAGGAGAAGGGGACAACGGGAGAAGGAGGAGGAGGAGGAGTTAAAGGAGGAGGAGGAGGAGGGGACATGAGGAGAAGGGGACAACGGGAGAAGGAGGAGGAGGAGGAGACAGGAGATAGGAGAAGGAGAACGCTACCTCACTTCCTCACAATGGCGGTTGCTTAAAAATATGGATGCCGGTCTTCAGCTATTGAGGGAAGAAGGGAGAGATCGTGTGAGGGAGGAGGAGGAGGAGGACGAGGAGGAGGGGGAGGAGGGTAAAATGGCGGGTAAGTAATGATTATTGCTCTCGTGAATGGGTCAAGATGAGACCAATAAAGCAGGGTATCATTTTACATTCTCTGCCCCGCGAAGGAACCCAAAGAGATGCATCCTGACGAAGGGGAGGAACCGGCGACTGTCCGTTGATCGTCCCCTCACCCTCCCCTCACTCCCCTCTGACTCTCCCCTCACTCTCTCCTACTCTCCCTTTTTTTTTTCCAGCAGAGGAGTCAGTTCAAGGGCATAAAAAAAAGGTAACAAATGTGAAAAAAAGCCCGTTACTCACTGCTCCTATAAAGAGTTAGAGGAGTGCCCGAAGGATAGGTCAGTTTCGGGAGGGGAGGAGTCCTGATATCCCCTTTACTCTCCTCTTATATTCCCTTTATTCTCCTCTTACTCTCTCTTTACCCTCCTCTTACTTTTCGTTTATTCACCTCTTACTTCCCCTTAATTCTCCTCTTACTTTCTCTTTACTCTCCTCTTACTTTTCGTTTATTCACCTCTTACTTCCCCTTAACTCTCCTCTTACTTTCTCTTTACTCTCCTCTTACTTTTCGTTTATTCACCTCTTCCTTCCCCTTAATTCTCCTCTTACTTTCTCTTTACTCTCCTCTTACTTTTCGTTTATTCACCTCTTCCTTCCCCTTAACTGTCCTCTTACTTTCTCTTTACTTTCCTCTTAGTCTCTCTTTACTCTCTTCTCACTCTCCCCTCATTCTGCAATCTTCCTATCTCCTGCTGCTTCTCCTTCTCCTTCTCCTCCTCCTCCTCCTCTTCCTATTCTTCTTCTTTCTTCGCATTTTCTGCATCATCCTCTTTCGTTTTCCGCAGCTTGGCTTTAGAAGTAGTTGTAAAATTAGTAATCGTAGTGATAGTAGTAGTAGTAGTAGTAGTAGTAGTAGTAGTAGTAGCTGTTGTAGGTGATGGAAGTAATGGTGGTGGTGGTGGTGGTGGAGGCTGAGGAGGCAGAGGAAGTGGAGGAGGTATCTTGGAGAAGGAAGGAAAGAGCAGAGGTCGGTCGACAAAAGGAAAAAAGAAAAGAAAAAGAGTGCGGGGGAAGAAGCAAGCAAGAGAAGAGTGGGCGAAAAGAAGTGAGGGGAAGGAAGTGAGGGGAAGGGAGTGAGGGGAAGGGAGTGAGGGGAAGGAGGTGAGGGGAAGAAAGGGAGGGGAAGAAAGTGAGGGGAAAGAAGTGAGGGGAACTAAGTAAGGGAAAGGAAGTGAAGGGAAAGAAGTGAGGGGAAAGAAGTGAGGGGAAGGAGGTGAGGGTAAGGAAGTGAGGGGAAGGAGGTGAGGGGAAGGGAGTGAGGGGAAGGAGGTGAGGGGAAGGGAGTGAGGGGAAGGAGGTGAGGGGAAGCAGCGTGGGCAACAGATCGAGGGGAAGGGCGTCTCATTGCTATGCTGGCGTGGTTCCCTCACTTCTCGACCGCGCCGGGAGAGGGGAAAAGGGAGGAGGAGGAGGAGGAGGAGGAGCGAGAGGAAGGAGGAGGAGGGAAAGAGGTGGAGGTGGAGTGGGCGAGGAAGCGAGGAAGAAAGTGGAGGATGGAGGAAGGAGAACAAAGAAAAAAAAAGTATATATGGATGAAGGAGAAAAAGAAAAAAGTAAGTGAGGAAAGAGGAAAAAATAATGTGAAGAGGCTTAAGTTATGGGTTGAATTGGTTAATGGATGGGTGTTTAAGGTGCACACACACACACACACACACACACACACACACACACACACACACACACACACACACACACGAACACACACACGTTTTCTTTTATCATATTTTCTCTCTCTCTCTCTCTCTCTCTCTCTCTCATGTATAAATTAATAAAAAACACTGATTCACTAGACGTACCATAAGAATGCGTGGTGTAACATCTGCTAACAATAACTTTAATCTTACACACGAAAATATAGAGAAAAAAATCACAGTGAAAAAAGAAATGGTGTTTGGAAAATTTGGTGAGGAGAAGAGTGAAGAGAGGCAGGGAATGGAGGATGTTAGGAAGGCAGAAGGAAGAAATGGGAGGCCGGGAATGGGAGGAAGGGAAGCAAAGGGAGGCAGAGAAGGGAGTTAAATATAGGCAGGGAGACAAGGAGAGGAGGCAGGGTATATAGGTAGGGAAGTATACAGGGAAGGAGAGGAAGAGAAAGTGCATAAGAAGGAAGGAATAGGAAAGAGAGGAAAAGAATGTGCATAAGAAGGAAGGAATAGGAAAGAGAGGAAAAGAATGTGCATAAGAAGGAAGGAATAGGAAAGAGAGGAAAAGAATGTGCATAAGAAGGAAGGAATAGGAAAGAGAGGAAAAGAATGTGCATAAGAAGGAAGGAATAGGAAATACAAAAAAAGTAAATTGGGAGAGTTTCAGTAAAGACGTAAAAGAAAAAATAACAGCAATGGAAATTTTAGTAGAAGTAATGTCAATAAAAATGGAAAACAATACATAGAAGGTGATAAAAAGGAGGAAAAAGCTTAGGAAAAAAAGTAGAGTGACGGAGTGACGATGAAGAGGAGGAGGAGGAGGAGGAAGAGGAGAAAGAGGAGAAGGAGGAGGAGGAGAACTCGTCGCCGGAAGAGAGGAGAGAAAGGAGAACATCGCAGTGGAGTCGTAGTATGAACCGACGTAGGAGGAGGAAGAAGAGGAGGAAGGAGGAGGAAGTATACGAAGAAGAGAAGAAGAAGAAGAAAGGGGAGAGAATCAATACCAAAAAAGAAGAAAGAGGAAAAACGAGGAAAGGGAGACTAGAAAAGGGAGAAGAAACCAAAATATACTACTATGGTCCGAAGGAAAGGAAGAGAAGAAGAAAGAAAGACCCAGGTTAGAAAGAGAAGGAAAAGTAATGGGGAAAGGAAAGGGGAGGTACAGGATGAGTGAGGAGTGAGGGGGGAGGGGAGGGGAATCAGATCCTTTTTGGAGGCAGGGAAGGCGGTGTCTGATCCCAATACAAGGAGCGAGTGTGGCCGCTGCTTAGCATTCACCGCTTGGAAGGGATCGGAGAGGATTTTTGCCTAAGACTCCGAGAATTAGTTCCCACGAAGCCACGCCACTTCCCGCCGGATGGAGAGTCCTGGTTATTAGCTTAGGAAGGGAGGGAAGAGGCAGGGGAGGCAGGGAAGGAGGCAGGGAAAGGAAGGAAGGAGACAGAGGAGGTAGGGAAGGGAAGGAGGCAGGCTACATAGGAGGGGAAGGAAGAGATGGAGGGAAGGAAGAAAGAAATGGGAAGGGAAGAAAGGGAAGGAGACTGAGAAGGAAGGAAAGGAGGAAGGGGGGGAAAGGAGGGGAAGGAGGCAGAGAGGCAAGGAATGGAGGGATGTTAGGAAAGCAAAAAGAAGAAATGGGATGCAGGGAAGGGGAGGAAGAGAGGCAAAGGGAGGCAGGAAAGGGAATTACGTATAGGCAGGGAGACAAGGAAAGGAGGCAGGGTAGATAGGTAGGGAAGTATACAGGGAAGGGGAGGAAGAGAAAGTGTATAAGAAGGAAGAAAGAAGGGATGGTAAGGAAACGTCGTAGGGGTGCAGGAGAGGTGGAAAAGGATGAGGGGGACGATAAAGAAAGGATGCTGCTGTAGGAGAGAGTAAGGAAAGGCGAAGTTTGACAGGATAAGGAAGAAAGGAAGGAGGGAAGGAAGGAGGGGTAAAGTAAGGTATAATGCAGAGAATGGAAAACGAAGGTGAGATAAGAAAACACAAGAAGGAAAAGAAGAAAAGTTGCTGCTGTAGGAGAGAGAGTAAGGAAAGGCGAAGTTTGACAGGATAAGGAAGAAAGGAAGGAGGGAATGAAGGAAGGAAGGGTAAAGTAAGGTATAATGCAGATAACGGAAAACGAAGGTGAGATAAGAAAACACAAGAAGGAAAAGAAGAAAACATGGTAAGGGAAGATGGTGAGGCCTGCAGAAGATGATAGGAAAATGGCGGATAAGGAAGAAAAGAGGAAGGAAGATGAAAATGAGTCCGCAGTAAGAAAGGAATGCTAAGGGAGAGGGAGTGATAAAAGAAGGAGCTAGGAAAGAAGAAAGGCACAGTAAGGAAATGGCAGAGAGAGGTGGGAAAAAGGATATGACGATGAAATGTACGAATGGGAGGGGAAGGAAAAGAAATACGAAGGAAGGAAAAGATGGGGATGACGGTACGCATGTTGGGGGAGGAGGAAAAGGAGGAGGAGGAGGAGGAGGAGGAGGAGGAGGGGGAGGAGGAGGAGGTGGAGGAGGAGGATAGAGAATAGAACGTACCGAAAAAACAGACAAGAGATTGGACACACACACACACACACACACACACACCCACACCCACACACACACACACACGAACACAATTATGGATTTTGCAAGACGCCAAGGAACCTATACACACACACACACACACACACACACACACACACACACACACACACACATACAAAAAAAAAAAAAAAATCCACCTGCAAATCCACAACCACCTGTCATCCTCATCCTCATCCTCCTTGTTAATAAGCTTTCTTTACTATTATCTTTACTTATCTTAATTTATCTTTACTCTGATTACTCGTTGACCAAGTTTATTCCAGTCATTCAATACCTTTTCAGCTAACCTGCTCCTTCCTGCCAATATCCTTAAATAGACTATAACCTAAAATGCGTGTAAATGAAGACCCCTTTTACCTGTCTCTTAATTAATTGCTCACAGGTATAAAAAAGAGGAAGCTGAGAGTAAACATCTAAACAAACAAACAGGTGTACAAATGACTCAAGATCCCCCACAATCATTTACACAAACAAACAAACAAACACGGAAGTAAAGATGAGTTAAAGAGAGAGAAAGAGAGAGAGAGAGAAAGTCAACATAATTATACACGAACTATTTTTTAACCTCGCCTAACGTCTCCTTCCCTTCCTCCTTCTCTCTTCTTCTCCCTTCTTCTCTCCCCACCTCCTCCCTACCTTCCTTCCAACCCTTCCTCCTTTCCTTCTTTTCTCCTTTTTACCTTCTCCTTTCCTTCCTTCTTTCTCTTCCTTTTTTCTTCCTCTTACCCTCCTCATCTCCTCCCTACCTTCCTTTCCTTTCCTCCAACCCTTCTTCCTTCCCTTCTTTTCTCCCTCTCAACCTCCCCACCTCCTTCCTACCCTCTTTCCCCTCCCTCCAACCTTTCCTTCCTCCCTTCTTTTCTCCTTCCTCACCTCCCTATCTCCTCCCTACCTTTCTTTCCCTTCCGCTAAGCCCCTCCTTTCTCTCTTCTTTTCTCCCTCTCACCCTCCCCACCTCCTTCCTACCCTCCTTTCCCTCCCTCCAACCTTTCCTTCCTCCCTTCTTTTCTCCTTCCTCACCTCCCTATCTCCTCCCTACCTTTCTTTCCCTTCCGTTAAACCCCTCCTTTCTCTCTTCTTTTCTTCCTCCCACCCTCCCCACCTCCTTCCTACCCTCCTTTCCCTCCCTCCAACCCTTCGTTCCTACCTTGCTCTCCCTCCCCCTTACCCTTCCTTCCTCTCTTCTTTTCTCCCTCTTACCCTCCCCACCTCCTCCTCCTCCTCCTCTTCCTCCCGCCCTCTTCTGCTCATTAGTAAAACCAACACAATCTCACCTGGCCACTTAGGGCGCCACACCTGTCACTCACGGCAGTCAGGTGTGGCGACAGGTGTAATTAGCTCCAAGTCACCTGTCCACCCTTTACCTTAGTGGGTCAGGGAAGCATAAGAGGCGGAGAGATGGTGAAAGGGAAAGTAAAGGAAAGGAAAGGAAGGTGAGAGAGTAGGAGACAGGGATGGTGAGAAGAAGGATAGAATACAGGATGAAAAAATAAAAGTATAGATTAGGAAATATAAATAACATGGAAAAAATAACATATAGAGAGTATAGTAAGGGAGGAGAGGACGAGGGGAAGAGAGAAGATGAATAAACGAAGGAAATGGTGTAACTGAAGAGAGATTTAGAGATACAGATTTAAAAAAATATATATAAATAAACATGAAAAAAGTTATAGGCGGAGGACTTGAGCAGCTGAGGTATATAATCATAGTAAAGAATGAGGGGAATAGAGGAAAAGAGAAGATGAATAAGCGAAACAAATATAAACCAAAAGAGATAGATAGATAGATAAAAATATATAGCTAAAGACGAAAAAAATAATGAATGGAGGACTTACTAAGCAGCTAAGATGTATAGCAAAGGACGAGGGGAGGAAAGGGGAAGTGAGAAGATGAATACGTGAAAAATAAAAATGTTACTAAAAAGAGATAGATAAAAATATATAACTAAACATGAAAAAATAATGAATGGAGGACTTACTAAGCAGCTCAGATATATAGTAAAGGACGAGGGGAAGAGGAAAGCAGAGGGGGAGAAGAGGGGAAGGAGGGAAGAAAGGAAGCAGAAGGTAGGAATGAAGGGAAAGATAGAGGAATGAGGGAAGCAGAGGGGAAGAAGGAAGCAGAGGGGAAGGAAGGCGGGAAATAGAGGGGAAGGAAAGACGGATGCAGAAGGGAAGGAGGGAAGAAAGGAAGCAAAAGGTAGGAAAGGAGGGAAAGTTAGAGGAAGGAGGGAGGCAGAGAGGGGAAGAAGGAAGCAGAAGGGAAGGAAGGAGGGAAGCAGAGGGGAAGGAAAGAGGGATGCAGAGTGGAAGGAAGGAAACAAGGAGGAAGGAGGGAAGAAGAGAGGGGAAGAAGGAAGCAGAAGGGAAGGAAGGAGGGAAGCAGAGGGGAAGGAAAGAGGGATGCAGAGTGGAAGGAGGGAAGCATAAAGGAAGGAGAAGGGAAGAGAGAACCAGAAGCAGAGGGGAAAGAAGGAAGAGGGAAAGGAAGAAGGGAAGGAAGGAGAGAGGGAAGGAAAAAGAGAAGTAAGTAGGGAAGGCCGTGACGGGAGAGATACACACCTGCAGATCACGTGGTTTAAGTGGTGATTATGAAGGTAAGTCGATTAGCCGCCTGAGTATACCTGGACTGCATCACCTGAGACGCTTATCCTCTCTACCTGGTGACGGAAGAGACTCGGGCATATTACGACTGTGAAAAACTCATTACATTCGGCTTACCTTTCAGCTAATTGGGGTAAGAAAGAGATTGAGAGAGGGAGAGAGGGAGAGGAAGATAGATTTTAAGATATGTATAGACAGAAATTGTTAGAGGGATAGGGGGGTGGGGGGTGAAGGGAGGTGTAAGATTGATATTGAGAGAGAGGGAGGGAGAGATTTTTAGATATGTATAGATAGATGTAGATAGAGAGGAGGGAGGGTAGAAGGGAGGAAAAGGGAGGAAAAGGTCTGTTTGTCTCTTCCTCTCTCATCATCATCATCATCAACATACGCACACACACACACACACGTACACACATAATTCTTCCCATTATTATAACCTTTCCTCTTTTCACTTACTTAAAAAAAACATCCCCTCTTTTCCTTCTCCCTCACAACCTCCTTTTTTTCCCTTCTTTTTTTCCTCTCCTCCCTCCCAACCCCCTCACCCCCCTCCCCCTCCGGACTTGGCAGTAAAATCAACATTCGCCTCGCAACAGTTGTCTCGGGAACGGACGCCCCCCCTTCCCCCTCCCCTTCCCCCTCCCCCAGCACCTTCAGACGCCCCCCCCGTGGTCTGGAATAGGCAAGTCGGGCTGGAATTGTCGGCCGTGAAATGGGCGGTCAGGTCACTCCTCTTACCCTCTCTTCACCTCTTTCCTCCCCCTCCTCTCCCTCCTCCTCCTCCTCCTCATCTCTCTTCTTCCCCTCCCCTCTTCCCCCTCCACCTCTTTCCCTCTCCTCTGGTCCTGACGCTTGCCACGCCCATACGCACGCCCGCGCCACACATACACACACACACACACACACACACACACACACACACACACACATACACTTCATACAGCCAATCTATCCTATACTTGCTAATTTATTCTCTCTCCTATCGACTTTTTCCTTCTTCGTGGTCATCTTTTTTCACTATTATTATTTCGTTTTTAATGGGAGGTCATATTTACTATTTTTTTTCTCATTTTCCTCCTCCTCCTCCTCCTCCTCCTCTGGGGCTTGTGTATGCCACTCGTCCTCTTCCAGTCTCCCTGTATTTCTATGTTCTTATGTTCTTATGTTCTTATGTAATAGTCATTTTCCCCCACAGCTTAGGTTACCAGTAGTGTAAGTTAAGGGTAGTAATTTCCTCTTATTTCTTTCTTTACTGTAAAATTTCCATGTCCCTTTCTTCCTTAAAGGTACATGGTGTTCTCTTCTAACTATTTCCTGCCGACACGTTGCCGGAGGGAGAGGTGGGTGGGGAGGAGCCTTCATCTTTTCTGTCCTATCCTGGCACAAGTAGATTATTAGTAGTAGCGATAGTAAACAGACACCCTCGCCATAGGCCGATAGGTCTTCTGGTGTCTGTTCTTCCTATGTATTCCTCCTCCTCAGCCACAGAGTTTGCGTCAAAAAAAAAAAAAAAAAAAAAAAATCTGGGTAAAAGGATTGACCAGCCCTTTATAACTTTTTTCCAGCCGGTGTGTGTGTGTGTGTGTGTGTGTGTGTGTGTGTGTGTGTGTGTGTGTTTTGGAGAGAAAAGCAGGAAAAATATACAAAAATAGAAAGATAATACCTAAACACACACACACACACACACACACACACAGGACGGTGATGAAATCGGGACCAGGTGCAGACACACAAAACCTACGGGCGAGAGAGGAGTGACTGGGGTGATAAGGGTCGAGAGAGAGGAGGACTAAGGGAAGCAAGGGGGGGGGGGAATGGGGGGGAAGGAAAAGGTGTTAAGAATGATGGAAATTCAGGGTGAAGGTGAGGTTGGAGGGAGGATGCAGGTGGTGATTGTCTCAGGAGAACGGGACGGACACAAGCGCCTCTACACTTTCGTCTCTGCGTGTCGTACGATGTGATAGCCCGCGCAGGAAACGTGTAGATAGGGTTGAGGAGCCGATCATAACCCTCACGTGAGCTTCTTATTTTCGCTTAGTGTTGTTGTTTTTTTCCGCGCCGCGAATCGTAATCTCATCCTGTGTTTTTCGTGGTATAGTCTTATCGTGTGTTAGTGTGAATGTAAGTATGTGTGTGGTGGGGAGGGATGTTGACTGTCTCTAATCATGGGCCGATCGCGTGCTGGAATCCTGATCGCCAGCAAACACTATTGTGACGGGGTTTTGGGGTATGGCTAGAACCTCCAATCACACCCACCCACACCCACACACACACACCCACACCCACCCACACCCACCCACACCCACACACACCCACACTAACCCACACCCACACACACCCACACCCACCCACACCCACACCCACACACACCCGGAAGGCAGAACACAACTCCCAATTGACACCCGGTACCCCTTCACTGCAATATAGATAGAAAAGGCACGAATAAAAGGAGACTGCCCATCCGTGTCCACTCCGAACTGGAATCGAACTCGGGACCTCTCCATTGTGAGCCGAGCGTGTTAACCAGTACACTCAGAAGACAGGAATCGAGTATTATGAACTAGAAAGCCAATAAATTTAGGTTGAAGTTATTTTAAAGAGGAATTAAGATTAACAAATGGACTTGGCCAGGTCATATCATGCGTAGAGCTGATAAAACATTCGTCAATATTTCTAAACATCTCGGGATCCCACTACGACCATATTCCAAGGCCACAGAGAAGATTAACCTGGTTTTCACGGGTAGTTTTCCAGTTCAAAGTGCAGTCGGGTAAATCTATCACTAGGATCACAAAATAGCCCATGAAAACCCAAGGCAACTTCCACGAGAGGCTTTTCAAACAGGGGAACTGACGCGCTGATACGTATATAAGTAAATGCAACACGTAGACAGCCCAAGTAACAGAATTTGAACCTCATTAATAGAAGGAAAAGTAAGGGAGATAGAGGACCGGGAGGAGGGATAAATTTAGAGCAGTTTCTAGGGCAGGATGCAGTATACTGACAACAGACAAAGAGGTGGAGAACGTTGGGAAAGGCCGGTGATGATGATAATGATGGTGATGATGATGATGACGGTGTGTGTGTGTGTGTGTGTGTGTGTGTGTGTGTGTGTGTGTGTGTCGGCCTGATCGTCGCACACTTTCGTCGCGTGTACTTCTTGAAGCGGATGTGTTTAGATAGAGTAATCACACACACACACACACGCGCGCGCACACACACACACACACACACACACACACACACTTCATACAGCCAATCTATCTTATACTTGCTAATTTTCTCTTTTTCTTCTTTCTTCGTGGTCGTATATTTTTTCCCTCCTTACACACAAAACAAACAAACAAAATAAAAAGAAAAACAATCATCATCATAACTAGCCATAATTAGTCAACTGAAGAACAAAGAATTTCATCTCTCCGCTTCGTCCTCTGTTCACCTTGACTTTTCCAACAACTTCTGACTTTCTCTCATTTTGTTACCAGCTCTATTCAGTTTC
>NC_066513.1:12992709-13085209 GCF_024679095.1 Eriocheir sinensis | reverse complement strand
TAGAAGAGGAGAGAGGTAAGACTAAGTAAGAGGGAAGAGAGAAAGAAGAGGAGAGACAGAAGGAGGAGAGGGAAAGAGGGCAAGGGAGAAAGGAAGAGAGGGGGAGGAAGAGGCAAGAAATTAAGAGAAAAGGGATAGAAGAAAGACTAAAGAAGAGGGAAGAGTAAAGAAAGAAAAAAAAGAGGTGAAGAAAGGAAGGAAAGGGAGAAAGGAAAGGAGGAAGGGAAAAGGAAGAGAAAAGGCAGGAAAGGGAGAAAGAAAGGGAAGAGGAGGAAGAGAGGTAAGAAATTAAGAGAAGGGGATTGAGGGAAGACTAAAGAAGAGGAAAGGGAGAAGGGAACGTTGCAGGAGTAAGAGACAAGAAGAAGAAATTAACGGCAGGAGAGGAGCATGGGGACGAATGAGGGAAGAGGTGGAGGAGAAACAAAAGGAGGAGGAGGAGGAAGAGGAGGAGCCAAAACCTCAAACGACACACGCGCCGGGGTCGTAAATCGGCGAGTGAGCGAGTTTAACCTTGGACGACAACACGACGACAACAGCGCCGACGACCACGAGGAGACTTAAGAGGGACAAAGTTTGGGAGGGACACGAAGAACGGACCGCCCCCTCCCCCCCTACCCCACCCCCAACCTATCTCTCTCCCCTCCCTACATCCACCACAATCCACTACCGGTACTCAGCTCTATCCACAAACAACTTCTCCTCTTCAACAACCTCACCCACCTCCTCCACATCTACCCACCCACAACAACCCACAAAAGTCCACTCCTCTGCCTTCCACCCCCTTAAATATCTACTTACACATATCCACTATCACCCACAAACTCCATCTACTCCTCCTCTTCCCTTCTCCTCCCCTCTTCGTTCCTCCTCCATTCATCTCCACCCACAACAAACTCCCTCTTCTCCTTTTCTTTCTCTCCTGATTCTCTTTCTTTACCCCTATTCCTCTTATTCTTCACCAACAATCTCCTACTTCATAATTTTCTTCGAGCACAGCGACTCACTTCTCCTCCTTATTCTCCTTCAGTAAGACGCTGGGAATAATGATGTATTTTTTTGTACCTCACTGGTAAGACCTCACCTGGAATACGCAGTGCAGTTTTGGTCCCCTAATTACAAGAAGGACTCGAATTACTTCAAAGTTTAACGACGTGGTTTCTGTTGTCTGGTCTTCCATTTTTCTCCTTTTCCCTTTTCTCCCTCAATCTCATTTCATTTTTCCTGCTCTCTTTCTTAACACTTCCAGCCATCATACAATCTTTTCTTTATCCCACCCCTTTTCCTCCTCCTCCTCTTCCTTCTCTAACTTATCTTTCCTCTACTCCTCTTTTTCTCCTCCTCCTTCTCCTCTTGCTCCGAGAGGTTACGCAATCTCAGAAATTTTTCCAGATTTAAAACTTCAGCAGGAGGAAGATATATATTATACCGCGGTGTCTTGCCGCCGCTAGACTTTCTCCTCTCCCTCCCTGGTTCACTCCTTCCCTCCATTCCTCCCTCCCTCCCTCCTCCGTTTACCTTTGGATCTTGCTGACGAAGGCGAGCCTCATGGAGCGTCTGATCTTACCTGGAAAGAAAAAAAAAAAGAAATGTTGGAATAAGATGACGAAGATGATGAAAATTTTGATAACCAATGAAAATATAAAAGTAATATCAATACTTTTAATTGCAAAATGAAGTATACCAAGAACGACAATGCAAACAACAATAACAGTACCGATAACGTTCATGAAAAAAAAGTACAATGATGATGATAATGATGATAACGATATTACTACTACCCTCCAACCCCACTACTACTACTACTACTACTACTACTACTACCTCTACTACTCCTATCTGGTCTATGAGTCTTATTAGTCGGGCTGCCATTTTCCTTCTCCTTAAAACCAGTATGTGAGTGTTGCAGCCAAAGTCGCACAATTATTTCTCCTGTTCTTTGCCCACCATTTTTTTCATTCTCTCTCTCTCTCTCTCTCTCTCTCTCTCTCTCTCTCTCTTCTTCCTATTCTCCTCCTCCTCATTTCTTTCTCTCCTTCTTTCTTCCACCAAGGCTTTTACTTTCTCCCTTCGTCCATTCCTTCTTTCAGCTCGTCCTCTCCTTCCTCTAACTACCATTTCTGCATGTTCCTCCATTATTCCTCCCTTCCTTCCTCTTCCTCTTCCTCCTCCTCCTACTACTGCAACTCCTCATCCTCTTCCACCACGTTGCCTCTTCCTCCTCTTTCTGGTCCCATTCCTGCAGTTCCTTTCCTTCCTGCTCCACCTCTCCCTCTTCCTCTTCCTCTTCCTCTTCCTCCCCGTCTCTTGATTTGCTTCCCAATGCTTGTGGTCGAGAATTAAGTGTGTGTGAGTTCCTGTGTGTGTGTATGTTTGTGTGTGTGTGTGTGTGTGTGTGTGTGTGTGTGTGTGTGAGAGAGAGAGAGAGAGAGAGAGAGAGAGAGAGAGAGAGAGAGAGAGAGAGAGAGAGAGAGAGAGAGAGAGAGAGAGAGAGAGTACAACCACACCACATTTGACAACCCAAGAGACATTTAAATATTCTTTCCATTCCCTTCGACTCTTTCCTTTCGCCATAATACGAAGGGCAAAGAGGGGAAGAAGAGGAGGAGGAAGGAGGAAGAGGAGGAGGAGGAGGAGGAGAAAGCACTGAAGGATAAAACGGAAATGAGGAGGAATTATGAACAAGGAAAACAAAGAGGAGGAGGAGGAGGAGGAGGAGGAGGAGGAGGAAAAAGTAGGATGAAGTGAACAAGGAGGAGAAAGAAGAGGAGGAGGACAGAGGCTTCCTTCTTCTTCCTGCTATCTCTCCACCCTTCCTCCTTTCCTCCTCGCTCCCTCCCTGTCAGCAACCTATAATCAGCTAATCCCAGCTAATCAAACATACCAACACGAGGCGACCCACAAAGCCTAACACGGAGATAATGACGAAAAAGGGAAAATATGACGAAAAACAACAAAAGGGAGGAAATTAAAGAAGCAAAACACTAAAATTGGTAAGGGAAGAAAAGGAAAAGGAAGGAAAGAGAAAAAAGGAAGAACACTAAAAAGGAATGGCAATAAAAAAAGGAAGTAGAAATGAAAGGACACATAATGACGAAAAAAGGAATAAATGAAGGAAAAAGAAAAAGGAAGTGGAATTTATGGAAAACAGAAAATGACAAAAAAAGGAAATATGAAGGAAAAAGAGAAAAAAATACACACCAAAGAGGAGCTAAAAGAAATATGAAATGAAGGAAAATTAAATAGCTGCAGAAGGGGAAGGGGAAGAGAGGAAGGGAGGGAGTGGAAGAGAGGGGCTAAACAGAGGAGGAGGGAATGAAGGAAGAAAAAGGAGGGAGGAAGGAGGGATAGTAGGGGTTAAAGATTGCAGAGAGAAAGAGAAACGAAAGAAGAGATACAGAAAGGAGAAGAAGAGGAAGATATACAGAGGGGGGGTTAGGAAGGGGAAGAAGAAGAGATTAAGGGAGGGAGTGGAAGAGAGGGGCTAAACAGAGGAGGAGGGAATGAAGGAAGAAAAAGGAGGGAAGAAGGAGGGAGAGTAGGGGTTAAAGATTGCAGAGAGAAAGAGAAACGAAAGAAGAGATACAGAAAGGAGGAGAAGAGGAAGATATACAGGGGGAGGAAGGGGAAGAGGAAGAAAGGAAGGAAGGGAGTGGAAGAGAGGGGCTAAACAGAGGAGGAGGGAATGAAGGGAGAAAAAGGAGGGAAGAATAGCGATTGCAAGGAGAAACGAAGGGAGAGAGGAAATAAAATATCCACAAAAAAGAACGAAAAAGAAGAAAACTAGAAATAATTACATTAATAAACAAACCAACAAACACACAAAAAATGGATAAACAAACACCAAGAGAAAGAAGTAAGACAAAAAGAGACGATGAAAGGGGAAAAAGTCATGAAAAGAGAAAAACGGAAAAGGAAAGAAAAGATGACGATTAGGAAAAAAGAAAAAGGAAAAAAAAAAGGGAGAGAAAAAAAGAGGGAGAGAATAATAATGACCTTGGAGACATGGCGACATAAATCTCTCCATTCGACGGGTTTCGAACGCAGGCATTGTTGAGCGTGCGAGGGGGGGAGGGAGGGAGGAAGAGGATGAGGGAGGAGGGAGAGGGAGGAAGAGGGAGGGAGAGAGCAGCAGAAGAGATGAGGAGCGGAGCGGAAGGAAGGGAGACGGCAGGGAGCAAAGGAGGAGGAAGGAGGAGGAGGAGAAGGAGGAGGGGGAGGACTCATTAATTTGAGGCTCATTTTTCAAATATTCAAATGTTTCTCTTATCTCGCGCGTGACACCCTTCCATTTTTCATAAGAGGAGGGAAATGCAGGGTATTCATCTTGCGGAGGTATCGTTTTCCTCGCCGGCAGGGGGGCGGGAGGGAGGAAGGGAGGGGAAGAGGGAGGAAGGAAGAGAGAGGGAGAAGAGAGGAATGAGAGTATGAAGGGAAGAGGAAATGAAGGAAGAAAACGAGAGGGAAGAGGTAAAGATTGCAGGGAGGATGAGAAATGACGGAATAGATAAAAGAAGAGAAAGAGAATGAAAAAAGGGAGAAAGAAGAGGAGGAGAAAGGGAGAAAGAGGAGGGAACGGAAGGAGATGAAGGAGAGGGTGAACGGAGGAGGGAATGAAGGAAGAAAAAGAGAGGGTAGAGATTGTAAAGAAAAAGAGAAAAGAAGCACATAACGAAAAGAAGGGAAAGAAAAGGAAGGGGAGGAGGAAAGGGGTGGGGAAGAAGGAGAGGGTGAACGTGGGAGGAGGGAATGAAGGAAGAAAAAGGAGGGAAGGATATTATGTCACAGCGATTGCAAAGAGAAATGAAGGGAGAGATAAAGAAAGGAAGAAAAAGGAGAAACAGGAAGAAAAATAAGGGAGAGAAGTAGAAGGAGGTAAAGATTGCAGAGGAAGAGAAATGAAGAGACAGATAAGGAAAGGAAGGGAAAGAAGAAGGGAGGAGACAAAAAAGTAGAGGGTGGATAGAAAGGGGAGGGAGATAGGAGGTAAAGAGTAATGAAGGGAGAGATAAAGAAAGGAGACAAGGAAATGACAGGAGGAAAAGAGAGCGAAGAGGAAAAAAAAGAGAAGATGGATGCACAAGAGATAAGGAAACATGAAGGAGTAAACGAAGAAGGGAAGAAGAGTAAAGAGGAGGTAAAGAAAGAGGAATAAGTGAGAGGAAGAGAGAATGAAGGGAGTGAATGACGAAGGTAGGAATGAAGGAAAGGAGGAAGAGAGAGAAAGAGGGAGAAAAATAAAGGAATGATGAAGGAACAAAAAAAAAAAAAGAGAGGCAAAGACAGAATAAGTAGGAGAAAAAGAACGAAAAAAAAAGAAAAGGCAAAGATGAGAAGGAATGTGAGATAAGGGAAATAATTTAAATGGAAAAACGGAGAGAAAAGAAATATTAAGCAAAAAAGAGAAATTCGAGATAGGAGAAGAGAAGAAAAGAAGGAAAAAAAGAGGAAGGGAGAGAGGGAACTGAGGTGGAAGGAGGGAAGGAGGGAAGGAGGGGAATGGAGTATAAGGGAGGAAGGAGAGAATGAGAAGAGGGAAAAATGAAGGAAGAAAACAAAAGATAGACGAACAGATAAAAAAAATGAATGAAGGAAAGAAAGAAAGGAAGGAAATTAAGAAAAGGAGAAGAGGGGGATTAACTTGAGTCGGAGAGGATTAAAAAAAGAGGGGGATAAGAGAAAGAAGAGGGGATGGAAGGGATAAAGAAGGACACAATGGTGTGAGGGAAGACAAGGGAGAAAATGGTGAAAAGGGAGGGAGCGATGAAAGAGGGAGAGAAGAACAAAATAAAAATAAAATAAATCAAGGGAGAGAGAGATGAAAGACAGAGGAAACAAACTACAAAATATAACTGTAAAAAAAAAAAAAGAATCAGAAACATGAAAGAAAGAAGAAGGAGGAAGAGGAAGGAGAAAAAGAAGTAGAAGAGAAAGAATAAAGTAAGGGAGAAAGATAAAAACTGAGAAATAAAAGTAAAATCAAAATATCAGACACATCAAAGAAAAAAAAAGGAGGAGGAGGTGGAGGGAGAAAAAGAAGTAGGAGGGATAAAAAGGAGGAGGAGAAGGAGGAGGAGGAGGAGAAAAAAGAAGGAAGAGGAGGAAAAGGATGGCGAGAAAAAGTAGGAGGAGGAGGAGAGAGAATAAAAGGAGGGTGATAAAAAGAAGGAAGAGGAAGAGAAGAAGGAGGAGAAAGGAGAAAAAAGAAGGAAGAGGAAAAGGATGGGGAGAAAAAGTAGGAGGAGGAGGAGGAAAGAAAAAAAGGAGGGTGATAAAAAGAAGGAAGAGGAGGAGGAGGAATAGGAGGAGGAGGAGGAGGAGGAGGAGGAAGACGAGAAGGTATAAAAAGCCTCGCATGAGAATTAATGAACTCCAGGAAGAGAAAAAGAAGCAAAAAAAGAAGACGTGTCTGGAACGGACGTCAACCTTTCGTCATGAACTCTGAGGAGGAGGAAGAAGAAGAAGAAGAAGAAGAGGAGGAGGAGGAGGAAGAAGTAGAAGAAGAGGAGGTGGAGGAGGAGGAGGGGGAGGGGGAGGAGGAGGAGGAGGAGGAGGAGGAGGAGGAGGAGGAAGAAGTAGAAGAAGAGAAGGTGGAGGAGGAGGAGGGGGAGGAGGAGGAGGAGGAGGAGGAGGAGGAAGAAGAAGGAGAGGAGGAAGAAAAGGAGTCATTGGCACTCTCAAAATTATAGTGCCACCTTACAACTGGTTCTTGACACGTGTTCTTATGCCCGTGTTGATGACTTCCAATTTTCCTTTCACTTACGACACACACACACACACACACACACACACACACACCTCCTCCTCCTTTCACTTTATATTAAAAGGAATGAATTGAACTTCCGGAAACCTGTACCCAAACATATATAAAGAGAAAGAGAAAGGGAAAGAGAAAGTGTTGCTATTCTTATTAAATTGGCGAGGTGAAATCTGAAGGTAAAGATAATAGGGTAAAGATAGTTGCTGTTGAGGGAGAGGAGGAGGAGGAGGAGGAGGAGGAGGAGGAAAGAAGGGAGTGAAGTAGATGTTCGGGTGTTTTTTTAATCCATTTTTGCGTACCCTGGAAAGACTCTCTCTCTCTCTCTTACCGCTTTCCCTTGTACAAACACAGTGCTTTACTAAACTACAAAGTGCTGCACACACACACACACACACACACACACACACACACACACACACACACACACACACACACACACACACACACACACACACACGAGTATATGCTTCTTCTCTCTATTTTTTTTAACGAAGAACATACTATCGGCTTCTCTGCTTTCTTATATACTGTAAAAATTTCCATACCAGTTCTCTTCTTAGACATACAGTGCCTATAACTCTTTTCTACTAACATTGTATTAGGATTGGTCATGAGGAGGATGTGAGGAGGAGGAGCAAGTTTTCTCTTTTCTTTACTTCCTTTCTCAGACACATACAAAGAAGGTTAAGTTTTTGACGGCAGGCAATTTTTTTCAGTAAGCTAACAGGTACTCATGTTTTCTCCTTTTCCTCCTTCTCCTCTTCTCCTTTTTCTTCTTCCTTCTCCGTTTCCTCTTCCTCCTCATCCATCCACACCCTACATAATTCCCAGTCATCATCATCATCATAATCGTGGGCAGCTCAAGCGTCATACAGCACCTGAATGAATGGCCGGGTGATTACTGTGGGGGAAGACGGCCAGGTAAAGAGGAGGAGGAGGAGGAGGAGGAGGAGGAGTACAAAGGAAAAGCAAACAACAACAGACCTCTTGGTCCTAACTAGGCTGTTTGTTGTTGCTACCATCTACTCTAATCTACGAGTCAGAGAGACAAGACAGCAGAGGCGAAGGCTCCTTCCCTCCCTCCAGTCCCTCCAGCCGAGGCTGGCACGAAAAGGAAGAATACCATGTAGTATAGAAAAACTTCAATAAAATTTTACATGGACAGAAGGAAGATCATACACGACAACTAAGCTAACACTACTTTCTGTTCGACCGGAGCAAAATAAAGGATGTTCGGGTTAGCTTCTAAATATTTATTTAGTCGGTTTTTGAACGTGCAAATAGTTTCGCTTTCGACGACGTTTTGAGGCAAACCATTCCATACATTGATGACACGGTTAAAGAAGAAGTGTTTTGATTAATTTGAGTTGAAACGCTTCCTCGTTATTTTGTATCCATTGTTTCTTGTTACACTTGACTGAGAGACTGTAAAATAATCATGAACATTAACGTTTTCGAACCCCTTGAACATTTTAAACACTTCTATAAGGTCACCTCTTAACCTGCGCTGTGATCAGCTGAATAAGTTCAGTTCTTTAAGTCTGTCTTCGTACGGTTTGTTTCGCAGTCTAGGGATCGTTTTAGTAGCTCGACGCTGCACCCTCTCGAGTTTATCTATATCCTTTCTGTAATAGGGAGACCAAAACTGAACGCAATACTCAAGATGTGGGCGAACTAACGAATTGTACAGTGTCAATATTACTTTTTTTCTTCTGATATTGATATACTGGAGGAGGAGGAGAAGAAGGAATAGGGGAGGATGTTTCTTAATAGCGCAGCGAACCTACTTTTCACCATAAGCCTGTGATGTCACGCCGCAGCACTCAGATCACGCCATCCCTCACGTTTCCTTCTTTATAAATCATGTGTGTTTTATGTGTGTCTAATCCCCCTTACTTTTCAGACCAGAGCAAAGTGAGTCACGATGAGGCAATTAATATATAGGAGAGTTAATACTTTACGACCACATTCGGCATTACCATTACTATTACTGGTACCACTTTTTTTTAGGGGGGATGTCTAGAGCGCCGGCAGGGTTTCTTGAGGGGTCTCATGGACGGCTCCAACCCAATAGTGGCGCGGGAGTAATTTATTTATAGTCGATGCCGTGAGGTATGACTCTTGCTTGGCCTATACTGTCCCTTACTACTACTACTACTATTACTACTACTACTACTACTACTAATGATAATAATAATAATAGCACTAATAACCCACTACGTCCGCGAGTTATTATTTGCTTTAAAGAAAATCCGATTAAACACGCGGGATTAATTGAGTTCGACAAAGTGGAGGATTACATTAACATATTGCTCTCTCTCTCTCTCTCTCTCTCTCTCTCTCTCTCTCTCTCTCTCTCTGTTCCATCTTTTATCTCCTCAATTTACGAGTCAATATAAAAGAGGAAGAAAGAAAGAAAGGAAGGGAAAAGGAGGGAAAAAAAGGGGAAAGGAGGGGAGAGAAAAATAGTAAGGAGATATGAGGGGAGGAGGAGGTAAAGGAGGGGAGACAATGAGAGAAAAGGGGAAAAATAAAGAGGGGGTAGAGAGGGGATAAGAGAAGAAGATAAGTTAAGGGAAAGGGGAGGGAGATGGTGAGTGAAGAAAGAGGGGAAGGAAAGGGGAGAAGGCAAGAAGGGAAAGAGAAAAAGAGGGGAGGGAGAGGGGAAGAAGAAAGAGTTCGACAAAGAGAGGGGAAAGGAGGAAGGGGAAGTGGATGGAGAGGGAAAAAGAGCGGGAGGGGAGGAGAAGAAGAGGGGAAAGTGAGAGAATATGGGGAAAAAGATAAGGTTAGGGAAATGGGAGGGAGAGCAAGAGTTCAGAAAGAGGGGAAGGAGAGGGGAAAAGGTAAGAAGGGAAAGAGAAAAAGAGGAAAGAGAGAAGGTAAGAAGAAGGAGTTCGACAAAGAGAGGGGAAAGGAGGAAGGGGAAGTGAATGGAGAGGGAAAAAGAGAGGGAGAGAGAGGGAGGAGGAAAGGAGAAGGGGGAAATGAGGAATAAGAAAAGGGGAACGGGATTGATTTTGGCAAGTTCCTAAAATCTCTGCAAAAAAAAAAGTAGAAATAAAAATGCGAAATATATAAAAAAAGAAGACAAAAGAGGGAAAAATCAGACACATAAACAAGACAACCGGTTAGTCTTTCCCTCCTTTCCTCCATTCTCTCCTTTCCTCCTTCCCTTCCTCTCTCCAACAGGTGACTCCTCTCTACCCCCATCGCCCCCCTCCCCTCCCCCACCCCCCGCCCCCCTCATACCGAGGCAAAGACTGAACGAGAAATAATGAACGATCCGGAAGCGATACGAGAGGAGGAGGAGGAGGAGGAGGAGGAGGAGGAGAAGAGAAAAAGAGAAACAGGAGGAGACCAAAGAAGAAAAGGAAGAGAGAAAAAGAGAATAAAAAAGAGAGAAACAGGAGGAAAAGGAGGGAAGGAACTCGAAAAAGAGGAGGAAGAGGAGGATAGAAAAAAGAGAGAAAGAGAGAGAAAAAGGAGGAAAAGGAGGGGAGGAACTCGAAAAAGAGGAGGAAGAGGAGGATAGAAAAAAGAGAGAGAAAGAGAGAGAAACATGAGGAGGAAGAGGTGGGGGTCGAAGAAGAAGAAGAAGTGGAGAGAAGAAGAGAAAGAGAAAAAAAAAAACAGGAGGAGGAGGTCAGAGAAGAGGAAGAAGACAGAAAAAGAGAGAGAAAGAAACAGGAGAAGAAGGAGGAGGTCAAAGAAGAGGAAGAAGAAGACAGAAAGAGAAAAAGAGAGAGGGAAACAAGGAGAGGGAGGGGGAGGAGGGGGAGGATAGACTCACGTAAACTTTTCAGATGTTGATTAACGAGCGAAATTCCGGATAACTCGAGACAGCAGCCGGATAAAAGGGGTCCGGGCCGAAGGATCACTCATTAATACCACCTATTGCTCTCCCGGATCCGGCCTAATCATTTATCCGGACCCGCCTCCCGCCTGCCTCGATCCGGGTCTCAACTTATTAGAACTTCGGGATGGAGTTGATCTGGGCCGCTTCTGCCTGGCCGACCTGGAGGAGGAGGAGGAGGAGGAGGAGGAGTGGTGTAGACAAGGCCCCGGATGAAAATACTGAAATAACTGGATGAGATGAAACTTGTTGGAAAAAGGGTTATATGAAGAAGAGGAAGAAGAAGAAGAAGAAGAAGAAGAAGAAGAAGAAGAAGAAGAGGAGGAGGAGGAGGAGGAGGAGGAGGAGGATGAAGACAAAATCCTACTAATACTACAATGCAAAAAATATTATCAACAATGAAATACTAATGAAAACAATGAGATAGAAAATGTAAAGGAAGAAAAAGAAAACGATGAAGACGACAAAGAAGAACGAGAAGAAAAGAAAAGGACGAGGAAGAAAAAGAAGAGGAGAACGAAGAAAAAAGACATTACACTTCCAGAGAAAATAAAACAAAAAACAAAAACAAACAAGAAAAACTAGAACAAGAAAACAACAGCAGGAAGAACAAGAATGAAAAAGAACACGAGGAAGAAAAAGGAAAAAGAAAAGAAACAAGAAAATGAAAGAGACACAAGACGAAAAGAAGAGGAAGAAAAAAAAAAGACTAACGATTCAAAACAAAAACAAAAAAACAAAAACACGCCCCCCCAAAAAAAAACCCGACAAAAAAAAAACGACAAAAAAAAAGACGAAGACGACGAAAACGAAAAAAAAAGGGAAACCAAGAGTAAGAGTAAGAGGCAAGAGGAAGAGGAGCTCAGCGCGTACTAACCCTGAGACTCTTGCTTCGTGTGACGGAATATCTTGGACAACTTTTCCGCTCCACTTTATAGATTACAAGCCACGCGTATTATTCTTTTTGTCATTGTTATTGTTGTTGTTGTTGTTTTTATTGCCCCACGCGACGCTATATATACGTACATCCATCTCATATCTGTGTGTGTGTGTGTGTGTGTGTGTGTGTAGATAGATGGAGATAAAGAGAGAGAGAGAGAGAGAGAGAGAGAGAGAGAGAGAGAGAGAGAGAGAGAAGGGGAGGTGTGGTTGCCATATATATAAAATTGGGTGCGAGTTAGAGATGGAGGAAAAAGAGACATAGGAGGAGGAGGAGGAAAGAAAGGGAGGAGAAGGGATAAGAAGCAAAGAAACAGGGGAGAGGAGAGGATAGGACAAGAGAATGAAGGGAAGGAAGAGAATGAAGGGAAGGGAAAGGAAAGGAAGGGACAGGAGGAGGAGGAGGAGAAGGAGGAGGACAATGGAGGAAAGGAGGAGGAGGAGGAGGAGGAGGAAGGGCCCGACCGACGCCTCTCTCTCATTACTTCAAGAAACAGACAATTTTCCAGACACTCCGGAAGTTCTGGATATGGAGGCCTGAGGGGAGAGAATGGGGGGGAGGGGGGAGGGAAGGGGAGGGGAGAAGAGGGGAGACAACAGTAGGAGGAGGGAGAGAAAGAAGGGGAGTGTAAGGGGTGGAGTTCTCTCACCACAAACACAAGGGAAAGTCTCTCTCTCTTCTACCTCACATTCTATTTTTTTTTCCTTCGTCTTCCTTTCCTGATCATTCATTCCATTCTTCTTTCTTATCCTCTTCCTCCTCCTCCTCCTCCTTTCATCTTCCGTTTCTTTTCTCTTCCTCGTCTTTATTTTCATCCTCTTTTTCTTGCTTATTGTTTTTCTTTTTACTTCTCTCTCTCTCTCTCTCTCTCTCTCATCCCTGCCGTGAAAATAACCGCACGTTCTCCTTCCTTTCATTATCTCGCAAGCACATTCATCTCCATTCAGAATTTTTAATCGTTGGTTTTATGGTTACCTCCTGTTCGGCCTCCTTCAGCTCATGGTTCTCCTCCTCCTTCTCTTACCTCTTCTTCCTACCTCCTTTTACGCCTTATTTATCCTGCTCATCCTTCTCCTTCTTCTTCCTATACCTCTTACTCAGCCTCCTTTCTTTCCTGTTTCTCTTCCTCTGTTTTCCTTCACCTCCTCATTCTCCACTTTCTAGTTCTTATTTAGTTTCCATTCGTTCCTGTTTCTCTCCATCCTCCTCTTTCTCTACGTTCTCCTCTTCCTCTTTATCCACATTCTTCTCCTCTTTTTACTCTTTGCTTAGCCTTCTTTCCTTCCTATTTCTCTGCTTCCTGTTCCTTTCTGCCTCCTCCTCCTCTTCTTCCTCTTTCTCCTCTTCCTAATAACTTTGTTTCTACTCTTCTGCTTCCTCTTCTTTCCCCTCCTCTTCTCTATACTCCTCCTCCTCCTCTTCCTCCTCCTCTTCCCTTTCCTCTTTCTTCCCCTGTGACGGAAGAGACAGAGGAGAAAATTTTGGTTTACTGAGAAGGAAAAAAAGAAAAAAAAAACAGTAAAGTGACTTTCGATTTCCTTTCCCGAACAGTGACTTTTTTTCTTTCTTTTTTTATCATCGTAAACGAATAACTTTTTCTCGTATTTTCTTCCTTTTGAGTTAATCCTCCTCCTCCTCCTCCTCCTCCTCCTCTTTTTTTATCATCTACGTAAACATGACGCAAGGAATCTTAGTGAGTCAGCGGTTTTTCTCTTGTTTCCTCCACCTCCTTTCTCCTCTCTCTCTCCCTTTTATTTCCTCCATCCGTGTTTTCCTCCCTATGCCACGTTTCTTTCTATAAGCCTGTGTGTGTGTGTGTGTGTGTGTGTGTGTGTGTGTGTGTGTGTGTGTGTTTGTGTGTTTTACTCGTTCTGATCTTTATGTTATCATCATTATTGTCATTATTTCTGAGAGAGAGAAAGAGAGAGAGGAGGTGAATAAGGAAGAAAAAAATAAAAAGAGGAGAAATAGGAAGAGAATGAAAAGAGAGAGAAGTAAGGATGAGGATAAGGACGAAGAAGAGAAGAGAGAAAAAAAAACAGAAGAAAGAGGAGGAAGAAGAAGAGTAAAAAAAGAGGAATAAAGAAATGATTGATCAGAAAAAAAGGAGATAAAGAAAATAAGAAAATGTGAAGTACGTAAGAAAATAATTTAGAGGAAGAGAAAGACGAGGACGAAGATGGCGCAGGAGGAGGAGGAGGAAGAGGAGGAGGAGGAGGAGGAGGAGGAATGGAGGGATTTAGGAGAACGTGGGAAGGCTCTCTGGCCAAGTAGGAAAGAGCTTAAGGTGGCTTCCCTTCCCTGACCAGCTGATCACTGCCTCCCATCCTTCCCTACCTTTCATTTCCTTCCTTCCCTTCCCCTTCCCTTCCCTTCCTTCATCCTTCCCTTCCTCCCTTCATTCCCTTCTTTCCTTTCCCTTCCTTCCCTTCCCTTCTTTCCTTCCTTCCCTTCCCTTCATTCCCTTCCTTCTCTTCATTCGCTTCCTTCTCTTCCCTTCATTCTCTTTATCTCTTCCTTCCTCTCATTCTCTCCTTTCCTTTCCTTCCTTTCTCTTCCCTTTATTTGCTTCCTTCTCTTCCTTTCCTTCCCTTCATTCTCTCTCTCTCTCTTCTTTCTTCTCATTCTCTCCTTTCCTTTCCTTCCCTTCTCTTCCCTTTATTTGCTTCCTTCTCTTCCTTTCCTTCCCTTCATTCTCTCTACCTCTCTTCCTTCCTCTCATTCTCTCCTTTCCTTTCCTTCCCTTCTCTTCCCTTTATTTGCTTCCTTCTCTTCCTTTCCTTCCCTTCATTCTCTCTACCTCTCTTCCTTCCTCTCATTCTCTCCTTTCCTTTCCTTCCCTTCTCTTCCCTTTATTTGCTTCCTTCTCTTCCTTTCCTTCCCTTCATTCTCATAGTCTCTCTTCCTTCCTCTTATTCTCTCCTTTCCCTTCCATCTCTTCCTTCCCTTCATTCTCTTCCTTTCATTCCCTTCATTCTACTCCTTCCCCTTATTCTCTTCTCCTATCGTCTTCACTTCACTGCTTCTTTGCTTCTTTTCACTCTCTTCCTTTCCCTTCCTTCCTTCTCTTCCCTTCATCCTTTTCCTCTCCTTCATTCTTTCCTATCCATTTCACGGTACTGTTTTTTTTTGCGCTTTTTTTCCCTCTTTTTTAGTCTTCTCTCATTCTCATCTTCCTTCCTTCCTTCTCCCCTGTTTCCTTTTCTTCCTTCCCTTTAATCCTTTTCACTGTTCTGCCTTCTTTTTCCTTTTACCTCTTTTTTTTTCTTCACTTTTTTTCTCACACTCATAATCCTTCATCCCCTTCGTTCCTTTCATTCTCTTCTATCTTCTCTACTGCTTCTTTCCCTTCTCTTCCCTTTCGTTTGTAAATCCTGTGTCTTTCCCTTTTTCATATTCTTCTTTATCATTACTGTTCATTCTATCTCATTCCATCAGCTTTTTAATGCATTCGTAAATATTTCCAGTCTCTGATATTTATGTTTTATTATTTTGAAGTCCATAATTCTTTCTTTCTTATGGTTTACTCTTTCTTACATCCACGGCTCCCTTTTAGCTTATTTTCTTTATTCTCGTATTTTTTTCTCCTCTCCTTTCAATCTCTAGTATATGTTCCTCTCTTCAGCCTCCCTCTCTCCTCACTTCCAAGTCTCCTTCCCTATTTCCTTACACACACGGTACTCTTTTATCCTTATCTTCTTTATTCTCCTCTCCCTTTCAATCTCTCTAGTATATGTTCTTCTCTTCAGCCTCCCTTCTCTCCTCACTTCCAAATCTCCTTCCCTACTTCCTAAATCTTCCCGTCCCTCCATCAATCTTCTTCTCCATCTTCTCCTTCGTCTCTCTCTCCCTCTTCCTTCCTTGCTTTAGTCCTCTCCTTGCTTCTATTTCTCCTACTTCCCTTCTCTGTATAACAATTTTCTGTTTTCTTTCGACCTTTTTCTTATCTCTCATATACGTGTTTTTTTTTCTTTTCGCATCCACATTTATCTCAATTTTCTTTTTTTTTCTTGTATCCTTTTCTATTCCTTTCTTATTTTTTTCGTAATGTTTCTCTTCCTTTTCATCTCGTTTTTCTTTTTTTTCCCTGCCAAGCTTTCCTTTTTCTATCTCCTTTTCATTTATTTCCTTTACTGTTACGTTCTATTATTTTTCTTCATTTTCCCTCGTGACTTTTTTTGGTCTGTCTTGCTTCCATTTCATTCTGTCTTTCTGTCTTCATCTGTCATTCCTCTATCTCCCCTTTCTTTCCTTTTTATCTTGTGTCTTGTCTCATTTCTCTTATTTGTTTCCTTCTTTCGTATTTTTTTGGTCTGTTTTGCTTCTATTTCATTGTGGTCTCTTCTCTCATTGTCTTTTTTTTATATCTTGTTGTCTCTCGGTTTCCTTCCTCCCTATTCCTTATTTCCCTTTTTTTCTACTACTTTCCTTTATACGTTTGTCCAACCCTTATTTCTTCTTTCATCCATCCGACCTCCTATTCTTCCTTCGTTCCTTCTTCCCTTTATAAACACAAACGTTCCTCCTTTGCAGATGATACCAAGATCGGTAGAGTAATTGAGTCGGATCAGGACGCTAGTATTCTCCAAGGTGAACTCAACAGATTATATGACTGGGCGGATAAATGGCAGATGGAGTTCAATGTAGGGAAGTGCAGTATTCTGAGGTAGGTGAACAACCCTCACATAACTATTGCTTAAATGACACTCTCATAAGTAGGTCTGGGTGCGAGAGGGATTTAGGGTCTTAGTGAGCTCTGATCTCCGTCCAGGCACAATGCATTCAAGCTAGAAATCGAGCGATTTATTTCAAGGAGCGTAAGCAACAGAAGCCCCGAAGTCTTCCTCAAACTATATTTAGCATTAGTTAGACCTCATCTTGACTATGCGGTTCAGTTCTGGTCACCCTACTATAGAATGGATATCAAAATGTTAGAATCGGTGCAGAGGAGGATGACTAAGATGATTCAGGGGTTGAGAAACTCTACGAGGATACGAGAAAGACTCAAACAGTTAAACTTGCATTCTCTAGAAAGGCGAAGGTGCGTGGAGACATGATCGAGGTTTATAAATGAATGAAGGGCTTTAATAAGGAGACATTCATAAGGTTTTGGTAAGAGAACCGACACGAAGTAACGGGTTTAAACTGGATAAATTCAGATTCAACAGGGACATAGGCAAAAATTGGTTTACTAATAGGGTGGTGGATGAGTGAATAGGCTTAGCAGTCATGTGGTGAGCAATACAATTGTGTCACATTCAAAAATAGACTAGATAAATTCATGGACAGCGATATTAGGTGGGGTTAGATACGGGAGTGCTTAGGTCACAGGCCTACCGGCCTCTTGCAGACTCCTGCGTTCTTATGTTCTTATGTTCTTATGTTCCTTTACGATTTATCTCCAAGTTACTTATTGCCGTTCTTTCTCCTTTATTTCATCTATACTTTCTCTCTCTCTCTCCCTTCTTGCTTCTTTTCTCTTTTATGTTGACGAATAGGTATGGAAACGTTTGATTTAGTTTTTGTTTTGGTCTGTTTGTGTTCGTCTCTCTCTCTCTCTCTCTCTCTCTCTCTCTTTCTTGAGACAATAAATCGTATTTCCAGGGAAGACTTATGAAGTTTTCTTTTCTCTTCAAAATGACAATAAAATACGGTGTGTGTGTGTGTGTGTGAGAGAGAGAGAGAGAGAGAGAGAGAGAGAGAGAGAGAGAGAGAGAGAGAGAGAGAGAGAGAGAGAGAGAGAGAATGGCGACAGGCAGCGACGTATCTTCTGGCACCAAGATATTGATTTTTTTTCCTCTCGGAGCCAAATTTTCCCATTTCGTCACCCCTGCCCCCCTTGGCCCCCTTCCCCTCCCCCCTCCCCTCGTAAAGTCACAGGAATCTCCCTTTGTGACTCACCCTTCCCCCCTCCCCCCAGTGACTCACGGTCCAGGTAACTCCTTATTCTCGCGGGACTGACTCAGGGCCGCTTCCAGGTGACTTGTTCCTGATTCCTTCCTTCTTTGAGTGACTCACGGGCCGGTGACTCACTATTATAGGAATGGTGAAATGGGAATATGGGAGTGACTCAATTCCTGTTCTTACGTATTCCTGGTTCATGGAGTGACTTAGGATATGGAGAAGAGGAGGAAATGATGATAATGACGATGATAATGATGATGATGATGATGAGGAGGAGGAGGAGGAGAGGAAGAGGGGAATGAGGAGAAAGAGGACGAAAATGTGGAGGAGGATAATAAAGGAGGAGTAGAAGGAGAAAAAAAATGGAAAGAAGAAGGAGGCGATGAGGAGGAAGTGGAAGAGTATGAGAAGGAGGAGGATGAAAAAGAGGTGGAAAAGAAGAAAAGATGAGGAGCGGAAGGAGAAGAAACGGGGAAGGGAAAGAAAAGAAAAGAAAAGGAAGAAGTAGATGAGGAGGAAGCAGAAGAGCACAAGGAAATGGATGGTGAAAAGGAGGAAGAATAAAAGATGAAAGGAAAAAGGAGAAAAAGGAAGAAGGGGAAGATGATGACGTGAGAAATTGAAGGGTGACGCAGAGGACGAGAGAAAAAGAATAGCAGCATCAAGGAAAGATAAAGACATAAGGAGGTGAGGGAGAAACGGTGAAAAAAGAAACACGGAAAAGAAATAAAGAAAAAGAAAAGAAAAAAACTCTATACAATTTTCGCTCTAAAACCTCGATAGTAATTTCCTTGGAAGTATAATAGAGGGGAGAGGTGTGAGAGGAGGCGAGGGGAGAGGAGAAGGAGGAACAGGGGAGAGAGGGGAGGAGAGGCGAGAGAGAGAGAGAGAGAGAGAGAGAGAGAGAGAGAGAGAGAGAGAGAGCAGGTATGGAGTGAGTACAAGAATTGTGTATTCGAATAAGAATACGAATCCTTCAAATTCCAACGAATACGAGTTCGAATACACTGAAATGGTTTTAATTCGAATACACATACGAATACTTCTTGAAAGTATTCCTGAATACATTCATAATTAATTTTTATTGAAAAATACTTTCTTGACGTAACTGGATGTAGAACTGTTCTGAAGTTATGCAACAGTAAAATGAGCTCCTGAACACATTCAGCGTCCACAATGGCAAGTGGCAACTGAGTCAGATTCCAGACGCCAGGTGCCAGGCTGCCAGCCGCGCTGTCACTCTGCGAACCCTGTACTATACACGACGATGACTCGTCTGCCCAGCAGGGGGCTGGAGTTGTAAGGAACAACGGCTGTTATTTCTGATAATAAATTTTGAAATATTTGTCAGATCATTCGCAGAATACGAACACTTTCCCCTTATATTCGAATACGAATGAGAACACATTGATTTTTATCAATATTTATTCAAATATAAAGACGAATACACCTAAATACGGTATTCGAATGTATTCGAATACGAATACCGAATACTAATACTCCTTCCCTGAGAGAGAGAGAGAGAGAGAGAGAGAGAGAGAGAGAGAGAGAGAGAGAGAGAGAGTTGAGAGATGTACTATTGAGAGGAAATTAAAATCCTATCCAAATCACTAAGAAAAACAGGGAGAATGAGAAAGTGGGGAGAGGAAGAAGAGAGCGCGTTCCCCTCACCTCGCCCTCCCCTCCTCTTCCCATTTCCCTTCCCCTCCCCCCGCCCCACTATCCCCAGGAGCCGTGTGATTCGCTAACAAAGCCTCCATCAAGTGCTTATCCTTAGCACAAACCGCTAGATGAATGCTGGGGGGGGGGGGGAGGGGGAAGTAGGGGAGAGATGAAAGTTTTGGAGCACGGAGGAAGGAAGAGGAGAGAGAGAGGGAGGATGATGAAGGGGAGGGAGAAGGAGGATCATTTGAAGAGCATAATGTGATGATGATGATGATGACGATGGTGAAGTAGGAATAATGATAATAATAATAATAATAATAATAATAATAATAATAATAATGATAATAGTAAGTGGCATTTGTCATTATTATTTTTTTCATTAATAATCTGGTTTTCTTGCAATAATTAAAAGAAAAACAAAAATAAGACAAAATTTGGAGAGAGAGAGAGAGAGAGAGAGAGAGAGAGAGAGAGAGAGAGAGAGAGAATCAAACTGTTTTCATCAAAGCAGGAAGCGGGAAGGGAGGGAGGAAGGGAGGAGGAGGAGGAGGAGGAAGAGGGCGGGGGCGACGGGAAAGCTAACGTTGAGAGGGAGGCCGAGAAAGAAGAAAAAGAAGAAGAAGAAGAAGAAGAAGAAGAAGAAGAAGAAGAAGAGGAGGAATGAAAATTAAGAGAATGGCAGAAAAAGGAAAGGTAAAGAGAGCAATGAAAAAAAAATGAAAGAAGATAACCAGAGAGAGAAAAAAAGAAGGAAAAAAATTAAGAGGTAAAGGAATAGAGGAAAAAGCCAGAAGAGGAAGAGGAAGAAGGGGAAAAGGAAGAGGAAGAGTTGAAAGGTGGGTGGAAATCAAGCCATAAAAATAAGAGGAAGATGAAGAGGAAGAAGATGAGGAAGAGGAGGAGGAGGAGGAGGAGGAAGAGGGGGGTTAAGAAGAAGATCTAAAGAGTGACAAGTCAGACCACAGTGACTAATTTGCATCATAATTAGTGAAGAAGAAGAAGAAGAAGAAGAAGAAGAAGAAGAAGAAGAAGAAGAAGAAGAAGAAACAAATAGAAGAAAAAAAATGCGATTGAAAACTAACTGGACAAAATTTGAAGAGATAAAGAGGAGAGAGGAAGAGAGGGAGGGAGAGAGAGAGAGAGGGAGAAATGGAGGGAGAGAAAGGTGAGAGAGGGAAGAAAGAAAGAGAGAGAGACAGGTGAGTACTGATGAGCATTCCCACGGTGAGAGAGAGAGAGAGAGAGAGAGAGAGAGAGAGAGAGAGAGAGATCACTACCGCCCAACAGTCATGGTAAGTCACTGGAATAATATTGTTTCGTTGAGGGGAGAGGAGGAGAGAGAGAGAGAGAGAGAGAGAGAGAGAGAGAGAGAGAGAGAGAGAGAGAGAGAGAGTGCTCGGTGGGTGGAAAACACTGTAGAGTTCTTCCATTCAGGTCACGTGACTTATGGGGAGGCGACGGAAGTGGAGGAGGGGGAGAAGGGGGAGGAAAAATGAGGGGAGATGAGGAGGAGGAGGAGGAGGAGGGAGAGGATGAGTCAGAGAATGAGGTAGGATACTGTATTCTCTCTCTCTCTCTCTCTCTCTCTCTCTCTCTCTCTCTCTCTCTCTCTCTAATTCCTTGAAAATAAGCGCTTTCCAGAATCTAACGGAAAAAAAAATTCGCATCATCAAGTTTCCCTTAAAATAAATACATATTACCTCCCACATTACTCTTCCTTTCCTTTTCCCTTTCCTTCCCTCTCTGTCCATGCTACATCCTTGCTTCTCCCTCCTTCATCTTTCCCTCCCTTTCACCTTCCTTTCCTCCCCTTCTACATTTTCACTCTTTCTCTTCCGTCCCTTTATCTTCCCCTTCTTCTCCCCTTTCCTCCCTTTTCTCCCTTGACTCTACCATTTGCTTTGCCCTTCCTTCCCTCCCCTTTCAGATTTCTATCCCTGCCTTCACTTTCCTCCTTCTTTTTCCTTTTTTCCCTCCTCTTCCAAATTTTCATCCTTTCTCTTCCTTTCTTTCACACTACATCACCCTTTCCTCACCCTTCCCTTCCCTTTCATATTTATACCCCTTCTCTTCCCCCTTTTCACCCTCCCCCCCTCTCCTCCCTTTTCCTCTGCACGTGCGATTCAAACCCTTTCCGCCTTCTGAGAGTCACCTTGTAATTGATTAACTTTTTTCATCCTCACACTTTTTTGCCACAACTGAACTGTCGCCTTTGTCCTCTGTTCTTTGACTCCGCCGCCGAGGACGGACACACACGCCGGAGACACGCGCCTGAGACACGCGCCTTTCCCGACAACACGACACACTCCCACGCCCGTATTAGTACCCATACACACGTCTAGACTTCCTCCATCTGCAAGCTACTTATCACTATTTCCATATTACTAATACTCACACTAGTCTAGATTCAGTGACCTCACCGCGTGCAGGTGTTGGATGGGTGACGCAGCGCTCATTAACTTACCTGTAAAGAGACGAAAGAAGATTGTTAATTATTAGCATCACTATTGTAAAGGAAGGAAGATTTACGACGGAAAGGAACGGAAAGGAAAGATAAGGAAAGGAATTATGTCAGGACGCGGTGGGTGAGTGGTCAGCGTGCGGGAGCCGCGACCACACGTCCAGGAGGACGCCGCGACGAACCGCCGCTGCAAACAAGCTGGCAATGTTTCATTGACCGCCGAGTAGACCAAGACTATCTACATGGTGTCCTGAAGACCACCCTGAGGACCTGGACTCTGGATATTCTCTAAAAGATGAGCTCCGGGGAGTAGCATGAGCCAAGCAAGGTGGCGCCACAATGAACTCTTGCCTGCACCATAACGGACTGGGGCCTACCATCAGGCCCTACCAAGATAGCCTACCCATGCCATAGGCGAAATATTTATATAAAAAAAAGCGTGTGTGTGTGTGTGTGTGTGTGTGTGAGAGAGAGAGAGAGAGAGAGAGAGAGAGAGAGCTGGGCCGCCTAAACTTTTATCAGATCCAGAGATAAACCGTGTGTGAATGGGGCCAAATTCGGGGCGGGAGAGCCTCTAATAGCTATCGAGTCTCCCCTTCGGATATTCCCCAGTATGGATTCGCCATTAAAATTCCATTAAACTTATTCAAAAGACGCCCACACCAGAGGCCGGATGGACGATAGCCAGTTTTCTTTTTTTTTAATATTTCGTGTTTTTTTTATGGAGGGTGGGGTGTGTGGGGGTGAGGGTGAGGGGGTGGGGGAGAGGGGAGGAGGGGGGTTGTTGTTTGTCTGTGGTCTTGGTTCCTTCTCTCTATCTTTCTTATTTAGTTTTCTGTTTTTTGTTTTTTATTTTTATTCTCATTTTTAACGTTTTTGTTTTTTTCTCTTCTTTTTCTCTCAGTCGCTCTTTACTGACCTTTATTTTTCCCCTTCTTCCCTTTCCTCCACATTCCCCCTTCCCTTTCCCTTCCAGGCCACCCGAATATCTAACCGAAAGGGAGGGGGAACGGAGGGGAAGGAAGGGAGGGGAAGAGGAGGAGGAAGGAGGGGAAAGAAAAGGGGAAGCAAGAAGTGTAGAGGGGGTGAAGGAAGGGGAAACAAGGGGAAGGGAGGGAAGGTTAAGGAAGGTGAATGGAGGGGAAATAGGAAGGAGGGGTATAAGAGGTAAAGGGAGGAGGAGGGGTGAAGGAGGGAAAAGGAAATATGAGCAGAGTCGAGGAAAAAGCGAGGATACTAAGAACGGGGGAAGGAGGAGAGGGGAAATGAGGGGAAAGGAGAGGAAGTGAGGCGAGGGGAAAAAAGGTAGGAAGGAGAAAGGGTGATGAAGAGGAGGGATGAAAGAAGCCAATGAACCAGAGGCGAAGTAAAGAGGAAGATAAATGAAGGAAAAAGAAGCGACGCACTTAAATTAGAAGGAAAATATTAGCTTACGAAGAGAGAGAGAGAGAGAGAGAGAGAGAGAGAGAGAGAGAGAGAGAGAGAGAGAGAGAGAGAGAGAGAGAGAGAGAGAGAGAGAGAGAGAAAGCGTCTTAAAGCCATACAACGTACTATCTTCCTTTTCCAATTTCTCCTTCGAATCTAATCTCCCTCCTCCTCCTTTCCCTCCCTTTCTTCAACCTTTCCTCCTCCTCCCTCGCGTCATACCTCTCCTCCTCCTCCTCCTCCTAGTCTTCCTTCCCCTCCTCCTCCTCTTCCTTCTTCTCCTTCCTCCAGGGACGAGGCGATATCACAGACAGTGGCTTCCGATAAAAGGTTCAAATTGATTCATTATTACCGGCGTATCCCAATGTTATGGGTTCCGGAGAAGGCCCAGAAGACGCCCGCGGAATGTGTGTGTGTGTGTGTGTGTGTGTGTGTGTGTGTGTGTCTATCGTCGCCAAGGTCACTCCGCGCCATTCCACGACCCGGTTATAACTACATCACTGCACAGTATTGCTACGGAACGTTAGGTCAGGGTTACATTACCTTACGTTACGATTATGTTGGTGGGGGATGAGGATGAGGATGAGGAGGAGGAGGAGGAGGAGGAGGAGAGGTGAGGAAAGTGGAAGCGTTGAGGAAAGTAAAATAATGATATTGAAAAAGAGAAAGAAGAGAAGGAGAAATGGATGGAGAAGAAGGATCAAAAGAAGGAGAAAAAGAAAGAAGACACAAAAAATAAGAGGTTGCAATGTTAAAAGAAAGAAGAAAAAATACGATAAAAAATAGAAAAAGGGAAATAAAAAAAGAAGCTACAAGAAAAAAAAAAGTATCAAAAAACGAGAAAATTAAGACAAAATTATATCAAACCTTCGCGTCTTTAAGGATCTTCTACTAATCTACTAATTTATATTCTATTAATGAAGATGAATATCCGAAATTGTGCTTTTTAGTCCATTTTCTTCTTCTACTACTACTACTACTTCTACTACTACCATTACCTACTACGACTACTACTACTTCTACTACAACCATTACTACTACTACTACTACTACTACTACTACTACTACTACTACTACGATTCACAACTCCTTACATTTTTCATTCGTATCTTGTTCCTCTCCGCATTTTCCTCCCATTCTACATTTTCTCTTCCTCTTCTGCCATCTGTTCTTCACCCTCCTCCTCCTCCTCCTCCTCCTCTTAGACGCGAGACCATGGAAAACAAAAAGGTAAAAGCAATAAAAGGAGGCGAGGAAGGAGAGGAGCGAAGGACGAGACGGAGGAGGAGGAGGAGAAGGAGGAGGGCGGAATTCGGCGCTTGGTGACATGGATTGGACAAATTTCAATAGTTTATTTGCCTGGTCGGAGCCATCGAAGGACAATTGCTGTTTTCATTATTCGTTCAGACCAGACGTATCGGAGCCTATCCCCCACCCCCTCTTCGCCTCCTCCTCCTCCTCCTCTTCTTCTTTCTTCTCCTCTTCAGTTCAGATAACCTTTTCCTTCTCCTCCTCCTCCTCCTCCTCCTCCTCATTCTTTTCCACTTTCTGTTAGTCCTGCTTCTCCTTCACCTTCAGTCTTTTTCTCCTCCTCCTCCTCTTCTTCACTTCAAACCTCCTCTTCCTCCTCCCTCTCCTCCTTCTCTTCCTCCTCTTCCTTTCATTCTTTTCTTTTTTCTCTTCGTTTTACTTCTCCTTTATCTTATACTCACTTTCTTTTACATTCTTTCATTCTTCTCTTTTTGTTCCTCCTGCCTATGTTCTTTCTCTTTTTCCTCCTCCTCCTCTCCCTTTTCACTTCAAACATCCTCCTACTTCTCTTCTTCCTTCTTTTTTTCTTCTTTCTCTACATTTTCATTTTTCTTCTTCTATTTCTTATACTAATTTTCTTCTACATTCTTTCATTCTTTTCCTCTTTTTGTTCCTCCTCCTTCTGTTCTTTCTCCTTTTCCTCCTCCTCCTCCTTTTTTCTTATCCTCCTCCTCCTCCTCTGTTCTGTTCGTCTTCTTTCTTTAAACATCTAACTTACCATTCCTACTGATTTCCCTTCTATCTCTCATTCTACTATTACTACTACTACTACTACTACTACTACTACTACTACTACTACTACATCTACTTCTACTATTTTCTCTCACTTTCGCTTTCTGTCTTCCATCTCTTTTTTCCTTCCATTCTTCATCTTCACTCTTCCTCCTCCCTAAGTCTTGCTACTCCTTCTTTTATTACCCTCACTTTCTTTCCCTTTCCTTCTCCTGCAATTTAATTTCCTCTCCTCCTCCTCCTCCTCCACTATCATCTTTTCCTCCCGTTTAGTTTTTCATTCCTTCTTTCTCTCTTCTCTTTCTTATTTTTTTACTCTAACCACATTTTTTTTCATTCTTTTTTTTCTTTTCTTTCTCTCTTCCGGGAAAACTTAAATTCGTCGACAGAAAGTAATTATTCGAGATGAAGAGGAAAGGAAAACGAGTGAAAATAAAGATTGGAAAAGGAAAAGGTGAAGGAAAAGAGAAGGAAGAAATACATAAAAAAGTAAGAAGACAAGGAAATGAAAGAAAATATAAAATAGAGAAGGAAAAGGAGGAAACGGTGCAACAAGAAAACAACAAGAAAAAACAACAAGCAAACAAAACAAGCAAGCAAGCGACTAAGAGTGTAAAGAAAAAAAAACCATTCATAAACTCATTAGCAAGAAACGTCAAAAATCACAATGAAACTAATAAAAAAAGAAAAAAACAAGATAATTATTGATGATGGCGATCCTCAAGCTCAGGAAGAGAAATAAAGGAATTGTTAACCATAGGAAGCAGACAAAAAAACAAAAACAAGATGAGGGAAAGGAATAAACAGTAATATCAGGATGTGGAAGCGAGCGGCGGGCAACAGAATATTCGGCCGAGAAAATATCCGGTGAATAATATTAGCAGAGATTATTAAAATCGTATTTGGGGATAATTAAAGAATATGAAAAGCAGAGATTACATGAATAACAATTAGGTGAACAGACTGAATAGGAATGGTATGTTAATATTACGGAATAGCAAATGCGGAGAGGACGGTGCAGTGAAAAGAATGAGACAAAAAATAAAAGACAAATAAAATAAAAAAAAAGAGAAAAAGAGAAAGAGGGAAACTACAAAAAAAAGGTGAACAGAACAAATAGGTAGGAATGGATAGTTAATAGTAAAGAATGTTAAATTTGAAGAGGACGCCGCAGAGGAAGAAGAACGAAAGGAAAATAAGAAGACGAAGATAATTAAGCAAAACTAGAGGAAAGAGGAGATGAAGAAAGGTGAACAAAGAGTAGCGTTTTTCTTTCTCTTCTTCCTCTTCTTTTTTTTATCTTCCTCCTCTTGGGCAGTCTTCCTCTTTCGCAATCTTCCTCTTCCTATTGGTCTTTCTCTTTATCTTCTTCCTCTTACTTACTCTCCTCTTTCTCAATCTCTTCCTCTTCCTTCTGGGTGTCTTCCTCTTTCTCCTCTTCCTCTTACTTATTCTCCCCTTTCGTAATCTTCCTCTTCTTTTTGTATCCTCTTCCTTCTGGGTGTCTTCCTCTTTCTCTTCTTTCTCCTCTTATTCTCCTCTTTCTCAGTCTCTTCGTCTTCCTTCTGGGTGTCTTCCTCTTTCTCTTCTTTCTCCTCTTATTCTCCTCTTTCTCAGTCTCTTCGTCTTCCTTCTGGGTGTCTTCCTCTTTCTCTTCTTCCTCTTACTTATTCTCCTCTTTCTCAATCTCTTCCTCTTCCTTCTGGGTGTCTTCCTCATTCTCCTCTTCCTCTTACTTATTCTCCTCTTTCTCAATCTCTTCCTCTTCCTTCTGGGTGTCTTCCTCTTTCTCTTCCTTCTCCTCTTATTCTCCTCTTTCTCAGTCTCTTCCTCTTCCTTCTGGGTGTTTTCCTCTTTCTCCTCTTCCTCTCACTTATTATCCTCTTTCTCAATCTCTTCCTCTTCCTTCTGGGTGTCTTCCTCTTTCTCTTCTTCCTCCTCTAATTCTCCTCTTTCGTAATCTTTCTCTCTCTTCTGGGTGTCTTTCTCTTTCTCTTCTTCCTCTTACTTATTCTCCCTTTCTCAATATCTTCCTCTTCCTTCTGGGTGTCTTCCTCTTTCTCTTCCTTCTCCTCTTATTCTCCTCTTTCACATGCAATATTCCTCTGTGCCTCTTTCTCCTCCACACATGTTATACAGCAACTCTCTCCTACCTCTCTCTCTCTCTCCCTGAACATCCATCCATTCCATCACGCCTTCTCTTTCCATCCCTCCTTCCTTCGTTCCTTCCTCCTCTCCTTCATTGCACATTCCATCTTCCTAATCTACTCCTATCTCCTCACACAACACACGGCAATCAGTATCTCCTCTGCTTTCTCTTCCTTCCTTCCGTCTCGCCTTCCTTCCCTCCTTCCTCTGATTAGCCCTTATGCTGATTTCAGGACTGTTGCTTTCATTGTTGTTTCTGGATTGAAAACTGAAGGCAGGCTTTGTTGGGCGTCCCGTATAAATTGGCGTAAGAATGAGGTGGTTCTGATTGAATTTCCGGAGATAAAGAGCGGGGCGGCTGGGTGCGTGGGTGCGTGGGTGCGTGGGTGTGTGTGTGTGTGTGGGTGCGTGTGGGGGTGGGGGCTCGAGCTGCCTACCTACCTCCTTCATCTTCTCTTCCTCTTCCTCTTACTTCTTCTTACTCCTCTTGTTCTTGCTCGTCCCTCTTTCGTTTTCTTTTTTGTTACCTGTATTTTTTTCCCGTTTTCTTATATACGATTTTTTTTAACTATTTTCCTTCGCCTTTTTTTTTTTTGTTTTCTTCCTCCTCTTTGTCTTCTTACTTTCTTTTCTTTTTCTTTACTGTAGTTTTTTTGTTTTCTTCTTTTTGTCATGTAAGTCTTGCTCCTCTTTTTTTCTTTGTCTTTTCTCCTTTTTCATTCTTTCTTTTCCTTGTTTTCTTCCTCCTTTCTCTTCTCACTCTCTTTTCATTCCTGTAGTTTCCTTGTTTTCTTCTTTTTGTCATATAAGCGTCTTCATCTTTTTTTCACATTTTCTCCTTTTTCATTTCTTTCTTATCCTTGTTTTCTTCCTTTTCTTTTATGCTACTGTGCGTTTTCTCCTCTTTTCCTTTTATTTCTCCTCCTTTTTCATTCTTTTTTCCTTGTTTTCTTCCCTCTCTTTTATAATACTGTGCGTTTTCTCCTCTTTTCCTTTTATTTCTTCCCCTTTTTTATTTTTTCTTATCCTTGTTTTCTTACCTCTCTTTTATACTACTGTGCGTTTTCTCCTCTTTTCCTTTTATTTCTCCTCCTTTTTCATTCTTTCTTTTCCTTCTTTCCTCCTCCTGCTCCTTCTCTTGATATTCCTTCTTTTCTTCTTCACATTTTTAGGTCCGTTCCTCCGAAATTTTCATCTTTCTTTTGTTTTCCCAATTCTTCTTCGCCTTTCGGATGCCGCCATTCCATTCCTTTTATTTTTACACGACACTTCTCCTTCCTTAACCTCCTCCTCCTCCCCCATTCCCCTGACCTCCACTTCTCTCCCCTCTTCTCCTTTTGCATTCCTTCTCTTCCTCCTCTTTCTTCTTCTCTGACTCTCTTCTCCAACAGCTCTCCACTATCCCTTTCTGACTCCTCTTCCTCTTCTTTATTCTATTCCTACTCCTCTTCTAAGCCTTCTCTCTCTTTGTCTCTTCTTTTTGGATTCTTCTTCCTCTTCTTTCTCCAACTCCATCTCTGATTCTCAACCAATCCTTTGCCCCCTTTTCCTACCCCTTTCTGACTCCTCTTCCTCCCTCTCTTCGCCTTCTTATGCATTCCTTATTCCTCCTCTTCCTCTGATTCTCCAGCCTTTCGCCCCCTCTTCCTACCCCTTTCTGTCTTATCCTCCTCCTCCTCCTCCTCCTCCTCCTCCTCTTCCCTCGCTTCTTAATTTTGCATTCCTTCTTCCTCTTCCGTTTCCATCTCCTCCTCCTCTGATTCTCAACCAACTTTTCACTCCCTTTACTTTCCCTTTCTGTCTCCTCCTCTTCCTTCTCCACCTCTTCCTCCTCCTCCTCCTCGTCCTCCTCCTCCTCCGCCGCCTCGTGAGCATCGCCCGGGCGCGCTATTGGGTCATATGTATTACAATAAGGTAATGAAATTCCCACGCAATCGCTAAGACTCGAGGCCAACATCAAACTGCAATAAAGTCACTGTCTTTTGCACGACCGGCTGACAGCACGAGGAGGAGGAGGAGGAAAAGGAGGAGGAGGAGGAGGAGGAGGATGAAGAAGAGGAAGGGGAGGAGGTCTCTTCAGCGTCTCAGGAGTTCGAAGAAAAAGAAGAAATTGAGATTAAAAACTCGACTCACGCGTGTGTGACTTGGAGGAAAGTAGAGAAAGAGAGGGAGAGAAAGAGAGAGAAAGAGGGAGAGAAAAAAAGGTAGCATTTCTCCATCTTTGCGACGAGAAAATAGTGCCTTGGGGGGAGGAGAGAGAGAGAGAGAGAGAGAGAGAGAGAGAGAGAGAGAGATGCGCAATGGATTCTCTAAGCCCCTCTCACTTCCCACTCTCTCTCTCTCTCTCAATTCCCTTTTAACACTCTTCCTCCTCTTTTTCATTCTCCTTTCCTTCCTTACCCTTCCCAAACCTCCCTTTCCCTTCTTCCCTTTCCCTCTTTGCCTTTCTCCCTCCTTCTCCGTTACCCCTGTCTCCCATCTCCCTTTCCCCTTCTCTATATCTCCTTCTCCTTCCTTCTTTCCCTCCCTGTATCTTTCCCCCTCTCTCCTTCTCCCCCTTCCTCTCTCTCCCTCCTTCTTCGCCTTCGTCTTCACTTTTAGCTAAGCGGTAAGGAGCTGGAGTGACGTGGCGGCCTCTGATTGGTCCACTGGCAGCTCGCGGCGACAAATGATTGGGTAAGTGTGCCATTACGCCGGTCATAACTGGTGGCGCCATCTACATAATAAAACACTCGTGGCCAGCCCGGGGTGGGAAGGTAGGCAGCGATCAGGCGGGATTAGCATGTGAAGCGCCGGCGGGAATTCACACACTGTTAAACAAGACTAGGAGGAGGAGCTGCTGGTGGTGGTGATTTCGAAGTGCTACCAGACAGTCAGATAAACAAACAGACCACGACCTTCTCCTCCACAGACGGACAAACAGACAAATAAGCAGACAGAGAGATAGACAGACCTTTTTTCTCATCCTTTTCCTCTTATTTTTCTTCGAGAGAGGAGACGATTTTGAAGTGCTACCGGACAGACAGACAGACAGACAGACAAAATTAGACCTCTTCTCCTTTTTTTCTTATTTGTATTACTTGATTTCCTTTCGTTTCCTCTTTATTTCCCTTCCAGTGTTCTTGTTTTATCATATTTTCATTTTCCAAGCTCCTCCTCCTCCTCCTCCTCCGCCTCCTCTTCTTCTCTTCTATTTCATCTTCCTCCTCCTCCTCTTTCTTCTCTTCTGCTTCATCTTCCTCCTCCTCCTCCTCCCCCTCTTTTTCTCTTCTCCTTCATCTTCCGCCTCCTCCTCCTCCTCCTCCTCCTCCTCCTCCTCCTCCTCCTCCTCTTCTCTTCTCCTCCATCTTCCTCCTCCTCTTCTCTTCTCCTCCATCTTCCTCCTCCTCCTCCTCTTCTTCTCTTCTCCTTCATTTTCCTCCTCCTCCTCCTCCTCTTTCTTCTCTTCTGCTTCATCTTCCTCCTCCTCCTCCTCCCCCTTTTTTTCTCTTCTCCTTCATCTTCCTCCTCCTCCTCTTTCTTCTCTTCTGCTTCAACATTTTCCTCCTCCTCCTCCCCCTCTTTTTCTCTTCTCCTTCATCTTCCTCCTCCTCCTCTTTCTTCTCTTCTGCTTCAACATCCTCCTCCTCCTCCTCCTCCTCCTCCTCTTCTCTTCTCCTTCATCTTCCTCCTCCGCCTCGTCCAATATCCATACGTTATTTTCTTCGTCAGGTCCGGCCTCGTATGTCCTCGCGTCCACGTGTGTGCCATTCTTCTCTTCAGTCCGATAATTATTACTCCTTTTACTAATTAATTACCCCGTGAATGGGTGTCTGTGCGTGTGCGTGTGTGTGTGTGTGTGTGTGTGTGTGTGTGTGTAATGGTTAAATCACGCTCGGACAGCAGATTGAGGTTAACAGGAGAAAATAACGGGAAAAAGAGGAAAATGACAGCTTAGAGAGAGAGAGAGAGAGAGAGAGAGAGAGAGAGAGAGAGAGAGAGAGAGAGAGAGAGAGAGAGAGAGAGAGAGAGAGAGAGACACATAAACACACACACACACACACACACACACACACACACACACACACACACACACACACACACAGACAGACAGACAGACAGACAGGCAGAGAGAAAGGATGACCTAAAACTGAACGGGAGCACCAACACACATACAAAAAAAGAAAATAAACAAATAAATAAAAACACGAAAAAAAAAATATAACGTCCTGATTCACTGACATAACAAACAAACAAAAAATAATGAAAAAAAGGAAAATAAAATGGAAACGGTCAACACATTTCTTTTTTCCTTTGGTTCATTATTTTTCCTCTAATTTCCTTTACTACTACTACTACTACTACTACTACTACTACTGCTACTACTACCCCTACTACTACTTCTACTACTACTACTACTACCACTACCATTACCACTACTACTACTACAACCACTACTACTACAACCACTACTACTACTACTACTACTACTACTACTACTACTACAACTACTACTACTACCACTACTACTACCACACCCTACCGCACCTAAAATACATGGCTCATAATTATTAGCGAGCAAAAAAAAAAAAAAAAAAAATCTCCTCCCTTCGCCCGTCAAATCCACACGAAATGATAAAACGGAAAACGAAATAATAAGACAATTAATTCGCTCCCATCACCTGGAAAGTTATTGAGGCAATCAACAAAAACACACCTGTACGTGGATGAATTGCCGCTCTCTCTCTCTCTCTCTCTCTCTCTCTCTCTCTCGTTGTTTATGTGTGCAGGAGTGGGTAAAGGATGGGAGAAAGAGGGGAAACGGATAATTAAGTGGAAGAAGAAGGGCGAGGGAAAGGGAGAGGGAAGAAGAGCAGAAAGAGGAGGAGGAGGAGGAGGAGGAGGAACTATAGAACCTCAGGAGCATGGTAGGAAAGGAAGAAGTCTTGTATTGTGTCAACCAGAGAAGAGAGAGAGAGAGAGAGAGAGAGAGAGAGAGAGAGAGAGAGAGAGAGAGAGAGAGAGAGAGAGAGAGAGAGAGAGAGAGAGAGAGAGAGAATACCCTGAATCCTTATATAACAACAACAAGAACAACAACAACAACAAAAACACTACTAACACTCCTAAACAAAATAAAAACAACAACAATAATAATGACAATAACAACACTAATAACAAAGAAAGAGAAAGGAAGAAAGAAGGAAAAGACAGGAAGAAAGAGACAGGGAAGGGAGAAAGAAAGGAAGATACAAGGAAGAAGGGAAGGAGAGAAAAGAGGGAGGAAAGGAGGGCAGTAAGGAGGGAGAGAAGAAGTAAAGATGTGATGGAGGGAAAAAGCCAGAAAGATAGAGAGAGACACAGGGAAGAAGGGAGGGAAGGGGAGAAGGGAGGAAGGGAGGGAGAGAGGGAGAAAGGAGGGAGGGAAGGCGATGATAAGCGTAATAAGCACATCATTAATTAGGTATTACGCTATGCAAATCCAACACTCACGAAGGAAACAATTTAGGTGTTGATAGCCCGCTTTAAATTAAGGGAGCCGGGTAATGAAGATTGGGAGGGAGGGAGGGAGGGAGAGAAAGAGGGAGGAGGAGGAGGGTACGAGGAAGATAAGGCCGCGGGAGGGAGAGGTAGGAAGGGAGGAAGAAAGCGAGGGAAGAAAACAAATTAGGCTCCCAGGTAGAGATTTAAGAACAGGTAAACGAAGATAAGGAAGAGAGGGAAAGGAGGAGAGAAGAAAGGAAGGAAGGAATAAGGGAAGATAAGAAGAGAAGAGAGAGGAGGGAGGAATTAATCAATGAAGAAGGAAGGAAGGGAAGAGTGGGAAAGTAGGAGAGAAGAAAGGGAGGAATGAGGGAAGATAAGAAGAGAGGAGAGAGGAGGGAGGAATGAATTAAGGAAGAGGAGGAAGGAAGGAAGGAATGGAAGAGAGGGAAAAGAGGAAGGATGAAAGGAAGAAGAGGAAGGAAAGGAGATAACGAAGGGATGAGAGGGAAAGGAGGAAGAAGAGGAGGAAGGAACGAAGATGAAGAAAGGATGAGAGGATAAAGAGAAAAGAAGAAAAGAAGAAAGGAAAAGGAGGAAGGAAAGAAGGAAGCAAATCATAATCTAAGGCAAGGAAGAAAAGGAGGGGAAAAGGAAGGACGGAGGAAAAGAAAGAGAGGAAGAAAACGAATTAAAATCCAAAAGAAGGAGAAGAAGGAAGGAAGACCCAAATCAAAATGGAAGAGAATGGATGGGAAGAAGAAATTAAGGAAAAAATAAGGAAATGAAATAGAAATCCAAGTAGTAATTGAAGAAGAGATGAAGAAAAATGAATGAAAAGAAGGAAATGGCTGAAGGAAGGAAGGAAGGCAAAGAAAGGAAGAAAGAACCCAAATGAAAATCCAGGTAAAAAAAATCAGATCAGGTAAAGGAAGACGAAGGAACGAAGGAAGGAGGGAAGGAAGGAAGGAAAGAAGCAAGGCAAAAGAAGGAAAAGAAGAACGCAAAGGAAAATCCAGGTAAAAAAACTTCAGACCAGGTAAAGGAAGACGAAGGAACGAAGGAAGGAGGGAAGGAAGGAAGGAAAGAAGGAAGGCGAAGAAGGAAAGGAAGAAAGAACGCAAATAAAAATCTAGGTAAGAAAACTTCAGACCAGGTAAAGGAAGACGAAGGAACGAAGGAAGGAGGGAAGGAAGGAGGGAAGGAAGGAAGCGGTGTGAGGAAGCAAGGAGATCATTTACATAATAATCGGCCTTGATAAAGTGGAGCTAAAATCGGGACTTAAATTTTATGTAACCTGAATGGAGAGGAAAAAAGTTGATAAAAAAAGAGAAATAAAGAATGAAAATGTTGATAAAAATAAGACAAAAAAAGAAAAAGAAAAAGAAAACTGACGCATAAAAAAAACACTACAGATTGAAGAGGAGGAGAATCGTGGCATAGGATACGTAGAAGAGAAAGGAAGAAGAGGAGGAAGAGGAGGAGGAGGATTTAAAGAACCAGGATAATAAGAATAATAAGAAAAGAGAAAATGTTTAAAGTTTTCCATTGAACTTCTCTATAAAAATTCTTTCACTTCTGCTTCCTTCCTTTTTTTTCTTCCTCTCTTTCCCCTCTCTGTCTCCTCTTCCTTTCCTCCCTTCCCTTCGTCCAGTCCTTTCTCTTTACTTTCCTCCCTTGCCTCTTCTCTCTTCCTTTCCTTCCATCCCATCTCCGTCTCTTCTTTTCCCTCTACCTCCTTTCCCTACGCTCCTTTCTTTCCCTTTCCCTTTTCCTTCCCCTCCCCTCCATCCTATCTACTTTCCCTCCTTTCCTTGTCTCTCTTTCCCTGCGTTCCTTCCTTTCCTCTCCCTTTTCCCTTCCTCCCTTTTCTCTCTTCCGGGTAGAGGGGAGGATAAGGAGGTAATTCTAGGTATTTTTTCTCATTTTGGGATGTTGTCTGTATTTTCCTCTAGTTAGGGTGATCCTCCTCCTCCTCCTCCTCCCCCTCCTCCTCCTCCTCCTCCTCCTCCTCCTCCTCCTCCTCCTGTCTCATTTTTTTTCTCTTCTTCCATTTTCTTCCTCTCACTTCTCTATCTTTTTCTCTCTTCTCTTCTTTTCGAGTGGGTTGAATCCCTGAATTTTTATGATTAAATTAACATATCACGAGAACCCCAACTCTTTTTTTTCTCTAAGTTCTTTTTGAAGGTTACTGTCTTTCTTTTTCTCCTTTGGGTTCGATTTTGAGGTTGTGAAGAAGAGGGGAAAACAAAACGAGTAATATAAAGATAGTTTTCAGCCCATCAGTTATATAATTAGTGCTTCCCCTACCACCACCACCACCACCACCATCATCAGCTCCACACTAATGATGATAAAAATAAGGATGATGATGATGATGAAAAAAATAATAATGACTCTAAAAATAATACGAATACAAGCAAGAATGACACTACTACTACTACTACTACTACTACTACTACTACTACTACTAATGATAATAATAATAATAATGATAATAAAAAAATAATCAAGCGCTAAAAAAATGAAATGACAAAATGGTGTAGGAGTAAAAGAAGCAAGACGAGGAGGAGGAGGACGAGGAAGAGGAAGAGGAGGAGCAAGAGGAGGAGGAGGAAGAGGAAGAAGAGGGTCGTTTAATCCAGCCGTGTTAACAAATGAAGGTTAAATGAGAGCGTAATAAAGTTATAATCTGTTCAAGAAGGGGAAAAGAGGCGTAATCCTTCTCTCTCTCTCTCTCTCTCTCTCTCTCTCTCTCTCTCTCTCTCAAACTATAATTTTTCTCCTTAACATTTTTTTTCTTACTGCTTCAAACTACATTTTCTTCTCTCCTTCCTTCCTTCCTTCCTTCCTTCCTTCCTTCCTTCTTTTTCTTCTTTATTTATTTATTTGTATTTATCTTCCTATATCTTTCTTTTTTTCTCTTTTTTCTTTCTTTTTATTCTTTTTATTTATTTATTTCCTCCTTTCCTTCCTTCCCCTCTTTTTTTTCCTCCATTCAAACTACATTTCTCCTTTCCTTCTTTCCTTCCTTTCTTCCTTCCTTTCATCCTTCCTTCCTTCCCTCCCTCCTTCCTCCCTTCCTCTCATTCTTTCTTTCCTCCATTCTTTCCTCCCCTTTTCCTGCCAACTCCTTGACCCCTCTTCATCCCTCTCCTTCTCAGACCACAAAGCCCTTCTTCCTCCCCTCCCCTCCCCCTCCCCCTCCCCCCCTTGATAATACCCCACAGAGCTCACCGACCGCCAGAAATGAAGTGAAGGAAAATTTAATATGTTTTCGAGCACATGAGAGCTAAGGTACACAGGGGGGGGGGGGGGGGGGATGGAAGGAATGGAGAGATGGAGGAAAAGAAGGGTAGGAAGAGAGGGATGAACGAAAGGAAGGATGGAGGGAAAAATGGAGAGGACAGGAAGAAGAGGGATGATGGGAAGGGAAACATACGAGGGAAAGAAAAAATAATGGAAAAGAAGGATAATGATGATATAAGAAGGAGGAAAGGAAGGAAAGGAATGAGAGAAGGAATTAAGGAAGAATGAAGAGCAAATGAAGACAAAAACTCAGAAGGAAAGAATTATAGGAAGAGAGGTGGAATGATAATGATGAAGAGGAAGAGGAGGAAAGGAAGGGAAAGAAAGGAAGTAAAGAAAGAGGGAATAATGGGAAGATAAAAAGAGAGGGACGAGAAAAATGTAAATACGAGAGAGGGAAAAAATTACAGGCAGGAGATAGGAAAGTAATGGCAAGAAGAAGAGGAGGAAAAGAAGGAGAAAAAGGAGAAGGAGGAGGAGGAGGAGGATACAGGTCAAGGAAGGGAGAGGAGGGAGGTATTGAGAAAGAGAGATGAAGACTTATATCAAAGGCTTCAAGGAATAAGGAAGAAATCGAAAAAAAGGAGGAAATGGAACAAAAAAGAAAAAAAAAGAGTAAAAAGTGAGTAGGTGAGAAGGCACAGAAATTATGGTGATAAATAAAGAAAGAAAAGACAGAAATGCGAAATAAATAAAATAAAAGCGAAAGAAAACAAAGAGAAAGAAAACGAAAATCAATTCAAAGGAAAACAAGAAAAGAAAACGAAAACAAAGGAAAGAAAAAGAAACAAAAAACAAATAAAGAAAATGACGAAGAAAATAACAAAAGAAAAGGGAAAAAAAACAAAAGGAGAGGGAAGGAAAACAGGAAAAAGGAAAACAAAAATAAAAGAAGGAAAAGAGAAAGAAAGCGAAAAATAAAAATGAAGAAAAACAAGGAAAGAAGGAAAAGAGAAAAAAAGAAAACGGGAAACGAAGGAGAGGAAGGGGAATAAAAATTAATGAAAACAAAGAAAGAATAAAAAGAGAAAAAGGAAAACGGGAGACGAAGGAGACGAAGGAAAATAAAAATGGGGGAAAAGAAAGAGAAGGAAAAGAGAAAAAGAAAAACGGAAGCGAAGGAGACGAAGGAGAGAAAGGGGAAATAATTGAATAACAAGGCACAAGGGAAAAGAGATTGAGCTTATTCATGATGAGAAAATTATTTAAAAGACCCCAATCTTTCTCATCTCTCTCTCCTTTATCCTCTTTCCTCCTCCTCCTCCTCCTCCTCTTCCTCTTCTTCCTCCTCCTCCTGCTCCTCCTCCTCCTCTTCCATATTCGCAAGTCGTCTTTTATCTCTTCCTTCTATGTAATTTTATGTGACTGTGATTATTTTTATTATCTAAGGAAGGAAGGAAGGAAGGAAGAAAGGAAGGAAGGAAGGAAGGAAGAAAGAGGGGAAGGAAGCATGGAAGTAGATAACGAGATAAAAAAAAATATGAAAGAAGAAATAAAGAAAATAATGAGATAAAAAAAGAAAGGTGTACTAAATAACTCTCTCTCTCTCTCTCTCTCTCTCTTCATTTCCTTCTTGATGTCTTCTCCCCTTATCCTCCTCCTCCTCCCCTTATTCCATCATCTCCCCTTGTCTTCTTCTCCTCCTCCTCCTCCTCCTCCTCCTCCCATCATTTACTCTCATTTTTCGCCGCGCTCCCCTCATCTTCCTCTTCTCTACAATTCCCGTCCTTATTTCCAGCACATCTTCTCCCCTCTTTCCTCCCCTCCCTCCCCTCTCATGACTCACCTGGCAAACCCGAGGGGAAATTCAGCTTGATTCCCCTTGCTGGCAGGTTAAATTAAGCCCTCGGTCCGCACCTTGGCTGGGGAGGTGAGGGGAAGGGGGGGGAGGGAGTGAGGGGAGATATAGGGGGCACATCTCCCTTGGGTCTCTGAACGTCGCCATGGATTTGGTCTTTCATACAATTCTCCCCACACCCTATTTTTTTCCTCCCTCTTGAGTATCTCTCCCCTCTCTTTCTCTCTGTGTCTCTCCCTCTCTCTGTCTCACCTATCTCCTCCCTCCTCTCGTCTCCCTACACTTTATTTTTTCCTCCCTCATGAGTATCTCTCCCCTCTCTGTCTCACCTATCTCTTCCCTCTTCTCATCTCTCTACACCCTTTTTTCCTCCCTCTCTTTCTCTCTCTATCTCTCCCTCTCTGTCTCACCTATCTCTTCCCTCCTCTCATCTCTCTACACCCTTTTTTCCTCCCTCTCTTTCTCTCTCTATCTCTCCCTCTCTGTCTCACCTATCTCCTCCCTTCTCTCGTCTCTCTCTCTCTCCGCCCCCCCCCCCGCCCAGTCATCGATCGGAATCACCTGACTGAACAGCTGATAAGGCGAACAGGTGAACAATGACCGCGGAACCGTACGTAACGAGGAGAAGTAGGCTCTCCCTCCCTTACCTTCCTTCCTTCCTTCCTTCCCTACCTGACGTGAAGTAATATATAAATCCCCGCCCTGTCTCTACTCCTTACGACTTTTCTCCCTGTTCTTCTCATTTTTGTATGTGTGGTTTTGCGTTCGTTTTTTGTTTTGGTTTCTTTTTTTTCTTTTTTTTGTTTTCGTAGTATTTCCTGATGTCTAGTAATGTATAAATCACCACCGCCCTGCCTCTACTCTTTACGGCTTTTCTCCCTGTTCTCTTTTTTTTCTGTGTTTTTGCGTTTGTCTTTTGTTTTAGTTTCTTTTCTTTTTTGTTTTCTGTATTTGTAGTATTTCGTGCTGTCTAGTAATGTTTAAATCCCCGCCTATACTCCTATTTTTTCCTGTTTTTCCCCTTTCTTTTTTTTTCTTTTCTGTCTCTCTCTCTCTCCCATTATAAATCCTCTTTTCACGTCAGATTTTCCTCTTTCCCTTCTCTGGTTTTCTCTTTTCTTTTCGTCTTTTCCATCTTTTCTCTCTGTGTGACTCCTCTTTCCCATCTCTTCATTTTGGACCTTTTCTTTTTTTTTGCTTTTCATCTTTTCTCCCTGTTTTTCTCTTTTCTTTTTGTCTATTCTATTTTTTTCTCTGTGTGACTCCCCTTTTCACGTTTTTTCCTCTTTCCCTCATCTTTATACACCTTTTATTTTTCTGCTTTTTATCTTTTCTCCCTGTTTTTCTCTTTTCTTTTTGTCTTTTCTATCTTTTCTTTTCTCTATGTGACTCCCCTTTTCACGTTTTTTTCCTCTTTCCCATCTCTTCGTTTTACACTTTTTTTTCATTTTTCATTTTTTCTCTCTCTGTATTTACTTGTTAGTCCATTTTTATACATCTTTCCATCCTATTCTCTTTTCTTTTGTCCCTTCATAACGCTTCTTCATTTCCTCTCCCATTCCCTTCACCCTCTCCTTTACCTCTCTTTCTTTCTCTTCCCTCCTTTCTTTTCTCCTCTCCCTGTTCCTCCCTTCACTCATTTCCTTTCTTCTTCTCTTTTCTCTTCTCCCTCTTTTCTCTTATCCTTATGTATCTACTCCTCTTCCTCTTAAAACTCTTACAAGCATCCTTCACTTCCTCTTCCTCTTCCTCTTCCATCCACACATCCATAAAAAACACCCTCTTTCACATCCACCCTTCCTCACCCAGCACCCTAACCTCCCCCATCACCCACCCCACCCTAGCCACCCATCTCCCCATCCTGGTCCCTTAAAACACCTTACATGGCCACAAATCCTCCTGGGGTGGGATCGAATAGCCTTCTACACAATATATAAGCGAAATATTGGCATCGAAACCCCTCTGAGCGCACGTCGGAGTGGCTGGCGTGTTACTCTCATAACCGTAAAGTGTGGGCCGGCGGGCGGAGGAGGCGCTGACGAAGGAACTCTGTGGTGACATTACGAACACATGGCGATTTGATTACATGTGGCGAGGAGGAGAGGAAGGAAGGAATGTGAAGGAAGGAAGGAAAGAAGTGGGTGGGTGGACAGTGGTTGTGGGTTTGAAGGCAGGGAAGAGAGGAAGGAAGGAATGTGAAGAAAGGGAGGAAAGAAGTGGGTGGGTGGACAGTGGTTGTGGGTTTGAAGGCAGGGAAGAGAGGAAGGAAGGGATGTGAAGAAAGGGAGGAAAGAAGTGGGTGGGTGGACAGTGGTTGTGGGTTTGAAGGAAGGGAAGAGAGGAAGGAAGGGACGTGAAGGAAGGAAGGAAAGAAGTGGGTGGGTGGACAGTGGTTGTGGGTTTGAAGGAAAGGAGGAGAGGAAGGAAGGGATGTGAAGGAAGGAAGGAAAGAAGTGGGTGGGTGGACAGTGGTTGTGGGTTTGAAGGCAGGGAAGAGAGGAAGGAAGGGATGTGAAGGAAGGGAGGAAAGAAGTGGGTGGGTGGACAGTGGTTGTGGGTTTGAAGGCAGGGAAGAGAGGAAGGAAGGGATGTGAAGGAAGGAAGGAAAGAAGTGGGTGGGTGGACAGTGGTTGTGGGTTTGAAGGAAGGGAAGAGAGGAAGGAAGGGACGTGAAGGAAGGAAGGAAAGAAGTGGGTGGGTGGACAGTGGTTGTGGGTTTGAAGGAAGGGAAGAGAGAAAGGAAGGGACGTGAAGGAAGGAAGGAAAGAAGTGGTTGAAAATTAAAGAAGTGGAAGGAAAGAAAGGAAGAAGTGGATGTCAAAAAAAGGAAGGAAAGAATTGGACAGTGTTGTGGATTTGAATGAAGGAAAGAAAGGAAAAAAGGAAGGTTGTGGGTTTGTAGGAAGGAGAGAAAGGATGGATTTGAAGGAAGGAAAGGAAGGAAAGGAAAGGAAGGAAGAAAGAGGGAGGGAAAGGATATGCTAAAAAAAAGTAGTAGCAGTAGTAGCAGTCGTAGTAGTAGTAGTAGTAGTAGTAGTAGTAGTAGTAGTAGTAGTAGTAGTAGTAGTAGTAGTAGTAGCAGTAGTAGTAGTAGTAGTAGTAGTAGTAGTATCATTAAAGATGTTATGAATCTTCCCCTTTCCTGTTCCTTCCCCTTCCCGTATAACTAGGACGATTCACTTCGCCCTTCTTCTTCCTTTCTCTTCCCCTTCTCCTTCCCTTCCCTCTTTTCCTCTTATCATTCTCCCTTACGGCTTCTTGTCCTTCCTTCCTTCCCCTCACCATTCACCTTTCTCTTTCTTTTTCCTTTCTCTTTTCTCTCTCACCTTCTCGTCCTTCCCTTTCCCCATTCTCATATTCCTTCTGATTCTCCTTTCTTCTTTCTTTTCTTCCTTCCTTCCTTACTTCCTTCCCTCCTTCCTTCCTTCCCGTTCCTCCCCAGACTGTTACATAAGCCCTTCCCATCCCAACTCTTTCCTTCTTTCCTCATTTTCCCTTCCCTTTCTTTCTTTTCTTCCTTCTTTCCTTCCTTCCTTCCCATTCCTCCGCAGTCTGTTACATAAGCTCTCCCCATCCCTCCTCCTCCCTTCTCTCCTTTTCCCTTCCCTTCCCTTCCTTCCTTCCCATTCCTCCGCAGTCTGTTACATCAGCTCTCCCCATCCCTCCTCCTCCCTTCTCTCCTTTTCCCTTCCCTTCCCTTCCTTCCTTCCCATTCCTCCGCAGTCTGTTACATAAGCTCTCCCCATCCCTCCTCCTCCTCCCTTCTTCTCCCTTCTTCTTCTTCTTCTTCCTTCCTTCCTCCCCATCCCCTCTTCCCTTCCCCATCCCTTTCCTTCCCTTCCTTCCTTCCTTCCTCCCCATCCCTTCCCATCCCTTCTTCCCTCCTTTTCCTTTCCTTTCCCTTCCCTTCTTCAGCAACGCACCTTCAACCCCCTCTCCCCCCCCTCTCATCACACCCCTCCCTCCGCACATCAACCCCTCGTTATCTCCCCTCCTCCCCCCTTCCCCCCTCCCTCCCTCCTTTACCTCCACCTGCTCCACGTGCTTTGAATTTGATTACCTCCAGATACTTTCCTCCGAGCCAGGTGGAGGCGTGAGGTAGAGGCCACTTGTAGAAAACTCCTCCTCCTCCTCCTCCTCCTCCTAAGGGCCTCTTAAGTACTCCTAAAACATATAGCGAAGAAGTTAGAAACGAATAAATGAATAAAGAAAGGAATTAAGTGCTGTAGAAGAAAGAAGAAGAAGAAGAAGAAGAAGAAGAAGAAGAAGAAGAAGAAGAAGAAGAAAAGTTAAAAAAGAGAATGGAAGGAAGGAAAAACCGGAGAGAAGGAAAGGAAATGGGAAAGAACGAAGAAATAGGGGAGGAAGGAAAGAAAGGAAGGAAGGAAGGAGAGTAACAGTAGATCGGAAAGAAGGAAGAAAAGAAGAAAGGAATGAAGGAAGAAAGAATGGGAGAAAAGAAGGAAAGAAGGAAAAAGTAGAGGAAAGGAAGAAGAATAAGGAAAGCGATGGAGAAAAGGTGAGAAAGGGAGGGAGGGAAGGGAGAGAGGGAGAGGAGGGAAGGGAGGGAGAGACGATGGAGGAATGAAAAGGAGGGAAGGGAGGGAGGGAATAAAGAAGTCTGGAGGGAAAAAAAGGGAGGGACAAGAAAGTAGATTGACGGAGAGGGAGAGAAAGAGAGAGGGAGGAAGGGAGGAAGGGAGGGAGGGAGGGAAGGAGGGAGGGAGAGTAAGAAATAAAACAACTGGGGCGAGAAAATGGGAGGAAGGAACAAAGAGAGAGAGAGAGAGAGAGAGAGAGAGAGAGAGAGAGAGAGAGAGAGAGAGAGAGAGAGAGAGAGAGAGAGAGAGAGAGAGAGAGAGAGAGAGAGAGAGAGAGAGAGAGAGAGAGAGAGAGAGAGAGAGAGAGAGAGAGAGAGAGAGAGAGAGAGAGAGAGAGAGAAATACAGACTTGCAAGAGAACGAAGACAAAGAAAGAGATCAGAAAAAAAAGGAAAAAAAAAAGTGGAAGAACGAAGAGCGAAAACAGAGAAAAATGGAGTGAAGGAGAAATAGAAGGAGAAAGATAAAGAGGAAGAAGGAGAGAGGAAAAGAAGGAGGAAGAAAGAACGAGAGAAAGGAGAAGATGCTGGCGGAGGAAACAGAGGAACATAAGAATGGAAGTATTGCTTGAGAACGAATGAGAGGCAAGGAAGCAACGAAGATGGGAGTAAGAGAGAAAGGAGAATGAGGAAAGTAAGGAAGGAGGGAAGGAAAGAATAAAGGAATGAAGAAATGAAGGAAGAAAAAGAAAAAGAAAAGGGAGGATGAGAAAAAAGGAAGAATGAAAGGAAAAGGAAGTTAGTAAATGAGAATATACAGGCAGGAAGGAAGGAGGGAAAGAAGGATAGAATGAAGGAAGGAATGGTGAAATGAAAACAACGGAAAGAAGAAGAAATGAATGAAGAAATATATGAAAAAGGAAGAACAGATAAACAAAGAAAGTAAATAATGTACAAGAAAGCCAAGAAAGAGGAAGAACTAGACTAGAGGTAGAAAGGAAGGAAGGAAGAGAGAAAGGAAGGAAGGAAAATGGGAGAGAGAAGAAAGGAAAGAAGGAGAGCAACGAGAGAGCGGAAGAAGCTGAGGGAAGGAAGGAAGGAGGGAAGGAGGAAGCATATATAAAGGAAGAAGTAAGAAGGAACAGAGGAGGGAACAGACAGGAAGAAAGGAAGAAACGGATAGGAAGGAAGAAGGAAGAAGGAAGGAAGATAAGGAAGAAAGGGAGAAAGGAAAGAAATAAAGAAAAGGAGTAAAGGAAGAAAGGAAGAAACAAAGTAGAGAACAGATAGGAAAAAAAGAAAGAAACGAGGAGAGGAAGGAGAAGGAAGAAGAAGAAAGAAGGGAGAGAAAGAAGGAGGAGGAGGAGGAGGAGGAAGAGGGCGTCCAGATATTAAGAAGGTAACAGGTGCCAGTTAAAGGGAGAAGTCACATTCCTTTTTTATTGGCGCCCTCCCTGCCTACTACATCAAGGGGGGCAGGGGGGAGGGGTGGGAGGGGGGGAGGGGGAGGGGTCCTATACATCCCTTCCACCCACCCCCATCCTTCCCCTGAGACTCCATAAGGGCGACTCTCCAAGGGTAGTAGCATAGGGGAAGCGGCCTTAAGGGGGGATAGCACTGTCTCGCTCCGCACCTTGGCCGTATTTGTTCCAGGTGAAGAATTTTATTAAGTACAGGAACAGAAGGTGAAGGAGTGAGCCGGGAGGAGGAGGAGGAGGAGGAGGAGGAGGAGGAGGAGGAGCAAGAGGAGGAACATAAGGTGAAGTAGTGTGGCAGGTGGAGGAGGAGGAAGAAAAGGAGGAAGAGGAGGAGGAGGAAAGAATAAGAATAATAAGAGTGGAGAGAGAAAGGAGGAGGAGGAGGAAGAGGAGGAGGAGGAGGAACAGAAGGTGAACGACTGAGGGAGGCGGAGGAAGAGGAGAAGGAAAGAGATGAAGAAAAGAAAAAGAATAAGAGAGAGGAAGAAAAAGAGCAAATAAATGAAGAAAATAGACAAAGGAAAAATTAGAGGCGTGGCAAAGGGAAAAAAAATAAGATAAAAATAAGAAAAAAGAACAAGAGAACATAAGGAAAAAACGAATGAAATAAAAGAAAACAAAATAAGAAAAGAACAAAAGATACAAGGAAACACAAAGAAAGGAAACGGAGAAAGAGAAAACTGATAAAAATGCTACAGAAGGAGACGTAGGAGGATGGGAGAAGGAGGGGGAAGAGGAGGAGGAGAAATAAAGAACAGGAGAGAGAGAGGGAGGGAGAAGGAAAATTATGGAGGGAAGGCAGGGAAAGGGATGAAGGGAGGAGGGGGAGGGAAGACGAAGGGAAGAAGGAAAAGGAGGAGGGAACAACAGAGGAGGAGGTAGTGGAAGATGGAGGAAGTAAAGGAAGGAAGAGAGGCAAATGTGTGAGGGAAAGGAGAGAAACAGAAGATAAGAAGAGAAGATGGAAGGGAGGTGCAAGGAAATGGAAAGAGGTAGGAGAGAAAGGATGGAAAAGAAAGAGAGAATGAACGGAGGTGGAGTAAGGGAAGAAGAAAGGGCGAAAGGTGGAAGGAGGATGGGAAGGAAGATGCGTGGAGGGGAAATGGGAAAGGGGAAGGATATGTGAAAGGGAAAAAGGTATAGGGAAAAGGGACGAGGAGGAGGAGGAGGAAGAAGTAAGGGAAGAGGAGGAAGAGGAAGGGAATGAAAAGGAATGGAGGGAAGGGGAAGGGAATACAAAGGGACAAGTGGAGGGAGAGAAAAGAAGAGAGGAAGGTGGATGGAGGAAAGTGGATGGAGGAGGGGGCGTTAGGGAGGAAGGGAAGGAAGAACGGAAGGGAGAAAGGGGAGGGGTGGAAGAGAGGGGAGAGAAGGGAAAGGATGGAGAGGAGGAAGGTTGGATGAGGGAAGGGATAAAGGGTAGGGGAAGAAGGGAGGGGAGGAGAGAGGGTGTATAAGGGGGAAGGGAGGGGAGGGGAAGGGGACAAGGGGGGAAGGGGAGGGGGGCAGGAGGGACAGGTCGGGCAACAAAATGAAACTCAGTGCGGCAACATTAAATCAGCCGCCGCGTGCTGCTAATGGCCGGCCCTCAGGTGCCCGCCGGCCGCGAGACCCCCGCCGCGAGGCCGAGGAACGAGGACACGCCAGGGCCACGCCGGACGGAACTCAGGGCCGAAAAAGACGAAAAGTTACAAAGGGGAGAGGTGGAGACAGCGAGGACGTGGACAATGCAATACAGAGGGAGACCAAGAGAAGAGGACTCACGAGAACAGACCATAAGGAGCGCTGGACAACACTACACGAAGAAGACAAAGGAATAGCTGGAGACTGCGAGGACGAGGACAAAACAATACACAGGGAGACCAAGAGGAAAGAAGACACACGAGAACGCGAGGACACAACATAAAGAGGAGCAATGGACAAAGTAGACACGGTGAAGGGTAAGTTACAAAGGGGAGAGATAGAGACCGCGAGGACGAGGACAAAGCAATACAGAGGAAAACCAGAAGGAGGAGTACTCACGAGAACAGACCATTAGGGGCGCTGGACACGAAGAAGACAAAGGAATAGCTGGAGACTACGAGGACGTGGAGTAAACAATATACCGCGAGACCAGGAGGAAATAGGATAAACAAGGGCACGCGATGACATACGAGGACACAATAAAGAGATGGACTGGACAAAATTAGGCACACTGAAGACGAGGACATGATATAAAGAGTAAGCTGAGGACTAAGAGGACGTGGACTAAATAACCACTACACCGCGAGACCAGGAGTAAAGAGGACACACGAGGACATGAGGATAGAGTATAATGAAGGACGGACTAATTTATATACGAAGACGAGGGAAGGTTACAAAGGGAAAAGCTGGGGATTGCGAGGTCGGGGAAAAATAAACACTGCAGCGCGAGACCAGATGAATGAAGACACAGGACACACGAGGACATACGAGGAGATACACTTAGCAAAACTAGACACGATGGAGACCAGGGAACGTTACAGAGAGGGATGGTTGGAGACTTCGAGGACGTGGATGCAACAATATACCACGACCAGGAAATAAGACATACGAGGACACAGCATAAAGAAGGATGGTCAAAAGTGATCACGAAAGGGGAAAACTGGCGACTACCGAGAGTCAATACGTTCGCCGGATACAACAACAGTAAAGCGTACGGCGTCAACACTAGTCTAAAGCAGTTATGTAACGATGAAGGCGTAGGGTTCATGAACGCATGGCATCACTTCAACCAGCGCCCAGATTTGTTTTGGGAGGACGGACTCCACTTGAACGAGGTTGGTTCGGCGCGGCTAGGAAGGCTCCTGAACGATGCAGTTGAAAGCTTCTCGAAAAGCTATTCAAAAAACTGGAGGCGAGGGCAAGGCAAAGGCAACCCTTGATCAACTGAACCGTAGCGTCGATGCGGCTTGCAAGAAACTGTGTAACCAACGACGCCTCCGACAAGCGAACTCATTCAACACGACGCGGCCAAACCAGTAGTCACATTTCCATTTTGTACACAAATGCACGCAGTCTATTACCCAAAAAGGACGAAATTAGGGCGTATATTGCAACTGAGAAACCAGATGTGGTAGCCATCACAGAGACTTGGGCCAACTCTGCACATCTAGTATCTGAACTGTCATTTCCCGGGTACGAAAGCTTCCAAAAAAATCGAATGCACAAGAAAGGAGGAGGAGTAATTTGCTACGTAAAAAGTACGCTCCCTGCCATAAAAATAGACAAACAGGACGCAGAGAATTACGACTCCGTCTATGTGGAAATAACTGCGAATAATAAGAAACTAACACTTGCGACCGTATACAGGCCTCCAAAACAACAGGCAGCCGATGACACTGCCCTGTACGAAGAGCTTCACTCTTTAACACAAAGTAAAGAAGCAATAATAATTGGGGACTTTAATTGCCCTAACATTGACTGGGGACAATTGACTGGAGATCAAGAGGGTAACAGGCTTATAGAAATGGTGGAGGATCTGTTCCTCACTCAAGTTGTAACTCAACCCACAAGAGAAAACAATCTGCTGGATCTGGTATTAGTAAGCGACCCTGACCTCATTCGCGACTGTGAAGTTGGTGAAAAATTAACGGTTGCGATCACCACTTAATCCGTTTCAATGTCAACATAAGTCACAAACTCGTAGACAATCAGTCAGTGATACCAGACTACAAAAGCAAATTTCAACCCAGCCTGTGAGCTGCTTCCTCTGCGACCTGGGACCAACGTCACCTAACCGACAATACAATCGACAACGTGTGGAACAACTTCAAAGATAAGCTTTTGGGAGTAGAAAAGGCTACAGTGCCGACGAAACCCAGGCGAGTAAATGGTGCCGTAGATCCACCGTGGATGACCAGAGAAATAAAAAGGGCGGTAAACTTAAAAAAAAGGAATTATAACCTAATGAAAGAGAATGACACGGCCGAAGCCCGTACTCCGTACCACAACAGCCTCAGAGCTTGTCGCACCCTTATTCGGAGTAGTAAACGCAACTACGAAAACAAATAGCGCGTGACATCAAGACAAACTCAAAAATTCTTCACATACATCAGATCGAAAAGAAAGTAAAATCCAATATTGGTCCCTGACAGACGAGACTGGAGCTGCAACTCAGGACAGTAAACAGATGGCCAGAATCCTCAACAGTAACTTCGCATCCGTATTCACAGTCGAAAACATCGAAACCATGCCCGAGAACCCTGACCTGCCGAGGGGAATCACGCCCCTGAAAATTGACTCAATATGCGACCAAGAAGTGAAAGAGTATTTGGATAAACTCGACACGAACAAGTCAACAGGACCTGACGGTTTGTCCCCGCGGTTATTAAAAGAGCTTAAACAACAAATACTTCAGCCACTCACTAACATATTCAACCAGTCTGTTCAATTGAACAAGGTCCCGGAAGACTGGAAGATGGCGAACGTAACCCCAATTTCGAAAAGGGAGACAAAAGCGTTGCATTAAACTACAGGCACATAAGTTTGACATCAGTCGCAGGCAAAATACTAGAGAATATTATTAGAGACAAACTTGTTAAGTTTCTAGAAGACAATAATGTAGTCTCCGACACCCAGCATGGCTTCAGAAACAAGCGCTCCTGCCTAACGAATTCATTAGACTTTTTCCAAGGTATATATAAGATCTGGGATGCCCACAACCCCAGTGATGTTATATATCTGGACTTTCAGAAAGCTCGACAAAGTACCGCACGAGCGACTCCTTAAGAAACTGCACTCGGCGGGCATTGGAGCCAATCTGATCGCGTGGATAGGAGATTGGCTCACCGGCAGAAAACAACGAGTACTACTCAACGGACAGCCTTCCGATTGGCTTCCAGTCACTAGTGGAGTGCCTCAAGGGTCAGTGCTGGGACCCATTCTCTTCATCATATATATCAACGACCTCGAAGCAGGACTGAAATCCACAATATCGAAATTTGCTGATGACACTAAGGTGGGGGGAAAGGCCTCACAAAGACCGACTGCGAAATCATTCAGAAAGACCTCAATCACATTATCGAATGGTCGGAAAATGGCAAATGTCTTTAATGTTGACAAATGCAAAGTCATGCACATTGGGTCCAGAAATAGTAACCACACATACATCATGAATGGGAGACCTCTGCAAGCGATGCAGGAGGAAAAGGATCTTGGAGTCACTATCAGCAGTGACCTGAAACACGCGAATCACTGTAAAAAGCATACAACAAAGCCAACACTATGCTCGGGTTCATAGCGAGGAACTTCGAGTGTAAAACGCCAGACGTGATGCTATCCTTGTATAATTCCATGGTAAGACCGCACCTCGAGTATGCAGTACAGTTCTGGTCTCCTAATTACAGAAAGGACATTGATTTACTGGAAAGGATTCAGCGACGCGCCACGAAAATGATACCAACCTTAAGGGCTCAACCGTACGAGGAACGACTCAAGCGACTCAATCTCTTTACATTAGAGAAAAGACGCCTACGAGGAGATATGATTCAAGTCTTCAAGTATCTGAAAAAATTCAATAACGTCGATTACTCCAATTTCTTTGAATTGCAAACCAACCTAAGAACTAGAAATAACGGTTTACCCATTCAGTCTAAGCGATGTAACACAGACATCGGAAGGAGTTTCTTTTCAAACCGAGTCATCCGTCACTGGAACAATCTTCCTTCAGAAGTAGTAAATGCGAATACTATCAACTCCTTCAAATATAGAATCGACCGTCACTTCGCTGCGTCGGGAGTAAACTGAATATTGAGTTGCTTTCATCTGCTCCTCAATATCGAGGTGCTTTCATCTACTCCTCAATGTCGAGGTGCTTTCATCTGCTCCCCAGGCCCCAGGCTGTCGAGCAGATTAAATCACCAAAGCGGGCAACCTCGTAATGAGCCAATAGGCTTTCTGTTGCCTGCGTTTCCATGTTTCCATGTTTCCATGTAGGGCCGTACTGCCAAACATTTCGTCGCCCAAGTTCACATATTTGACAAGGCTTTCGTGGGAGTTTGTGGTAACTTCCAGGAGTAGTTTTATGTCCCTGGTGGTAGTTTGACCCTTCTTCTGTACCGCGAACCTGAAGGAACACTCATTAGAACCCGACTGACCCCCTCTTTGACCTTTAGAAATAGCTGATGTGAGAAATGAAAGTGTCTTCTAATACAGACTGTAGAGTGCACCGCGAGAACCCAACATCCAACGAGGCCACAGAACCACGAGGCCGCAAAGACATACCATACCAAAAGGGGGAAAAGAAAGGGAATCTACCCCAGGAAAACCACAGCCACAAGAACACAGCAACACTCACGAGGCCGAAAAGACACACTATACCAAAAGGAGGAAAAGAAAAGGAATCTACACCAGGAAAACCACAGCCACAAGAACACAGCAACACTCACGAGGCCACCACACAGCACGAGGCCGCAAAGAGTGATCGCCAGCCAGGAAGAAAACACTTTAGGACACGCGCCAAGTGGGCCACAAGGACATGGAAAGACTCTTAGGCGGACACAGGTGGACTCAAGGGCAGAATTCTCGTAAGGATAAGGACACGGACTAACAGATCAGAGAGCAAAACCTAAGGACAAGACGACCCGAGGAGAGGAAGAGGAAAAAGAGAGGCCAAGGAGGACGAGGCGAGAGGAGCAGCGAGTGGAGAGGGAGGCGGTGCAAGAAAGGACTCAGCTGTTTGTTTGTTCGTGTGTGATAGCTATCCTACAATGGCAAACACCTACGCACATGTACCTGATCGTGACAGTACACATTCATACACAAAGAATCACAGAGGAGTGTGTAGGAGTTTATTGCAGTTAGTTGAGAAGAATGGTCATACACAAAGAATCGCAAAGGAGTGTGTTAGAGTTTATTGCAGTCAGTTGAGAAGAATGGTCATACACAAAGAATCACAAAGGAGTGTGTTATGAGTTTATTGCAGTCAGTTGAGAAGAATGGTTTTGCCACGACTGCGTACCAATGACTAACTGAAGCATTATATCGAGATGGAGTTTTGTGAAGGTACGGTAGCCTTTCCAGGAACTATGTATAAATGAACAATTCGATTAATATATAGTTGCTTGGGGATCGGGTGTATATTGAAGCAAGAAAGTAAAGTATCTATAAACCATTACTAAAGTTTCGTCTTGCCAAATCGGTCAAACAAACGGGTCAAGTTGTCAAGAGTTGGAAGGCAGACGAAGCAACACTTGTTCACGTCATTGCAATCACAGCCACAGGGATGAACAGCATGGATCCTAATGAGCTTCGTCTTACCGGGCATCTGTAAGCGGTGTGCAACATTTAATTGTAACATAAGTGTAACGATTGTGCAGGTTACGCGGGGAGGTTCTCACACCCCTAGGGCCACAAAACACCTCGCTTACTGGCAACTAAAGTCCAAGTCTCGTGTTTCCCTTGAGACTAAACATCCTTCAACGAATATTCTTGAAACATCATACGCATCTTAGGTTTCCCAATGATACAAAACAAGAGAATTAACCGTCCCTTACATACCCAAGTGAAGACTGTACAAGAGATAAGTGGTCAATTACATAGCTTACAAGGATATGAAGTTTGACTCATAACACAACGACTTCGGTGGCCAGAAATCAGCCTCATGTGTCAATAATTGCTTGGCCGAAGTTTGAAGTTCTCGGCCATGACGGACTCCGAGATCTGACCTTGAAAAGAGGCGAAATAATCGATACTTCCTCACACTCCCTGATGATGGAGCGGAAAAGAAAACAAAATGGAAAAGAAAAAAATAATACTCAGACCTGTTTGGAAAGGCAGGTAACTATAGGCCCCTTTCTCCATTTTCACCTCCACCTCCACCACCACCGTCACCACCACCACCACGATCACCACCGCTTAGTGACTCCTTAATGATGGAGCTCGTGTGGAGGGAACAAAGAAAAGAAAACAAAACGGAAAACAAAAACTTAATAACTGCATGAAGATGACCTGTTTGGAAAGCCATGTTACAATAGGGTCACCTCCCAACCACCCTCTTCCACCTCAACAACCACCTCAACAACCACCACTACCACTCAGTGACTCCCAAATGATGAAACTCGTGTGGAGAAACAGGGTAAAGGAAACAAAAAGAAAGAAAAAGAAGAGTATGAAAAGGACCTGTTTGGAAAGCCATGTCACTATAGCCTCCTCCCTTCTTCCACCACGACCACCATCACCTTCAGAGTAAGAAGACGCACAGCACCAAAAAGGAGTAAAGAAAAGGAAAGAAAAAAAAGTTACTGCGAGGGCGTGGACTAAATAAACACGGAACGAAGAAAGAGCTGAAGGAGAAAATAATAAGTATAAAAATAATGAGTATAAAAAAAAAAAAAATGAGAGAAAAGCAAAAGAAAATAATGAGAGAAAAGTGTTGGTACCGATTTAATGCTCAGAAAATATACAAAAAAAAAAACTAATCAAAGAACTATGACTTATAAACACACCCCAAGACTACAAAGCTAAACCACCACCACCTTCACCACCACCATCACCACCATCACCACCACCTCCACCACCTTCACCACCACCACCACCACCACCTCTACCACCTTCACCATCACCATCACCACCACCACCACCTCCACCACCTTCACCATCACCACCACCCGAACATCTGTCACCAATACGGAGGTCGACAATTAACTACCTTGGGCCCTTACACCGTCTCTCTCTCTCTCTCTCTTGGGATGTTGGAGTGAGTAAAACCTTGCGTCATACCTGGAGAGAGAGAGAGAGAGAGAGAGAGAGAGAGAGAGAGAGAGAGAGAGAGAGAGAGAGAGAGAGAGAGAGAGAGAGAGAGAGAGAGAGAGAGAGAGAGAGAGAGAGAGCTACTACCTCCACCCATAGCGACATCTTGCATCGCTTTTCCCCTCATCGCAGCATCCCTTCTCTCTCCCTTCCCTCCCTTTCCTCCCGTCCCATCTGTCTCCCCTTTCCAGACACCTGTTCCCCCTTCCCCCCCACCCCCCCAGTCCCTCGCTCCCCTTTCCCATTATTCACCCATTTTCCGAACTTATTTCGTAATGGCGTCGTCAGGTTGTCGCCGAACCTTTGTTGCGACTCTCTCTCTCTCTCTCTCTCTCTCTCTCTCTCTCTCTCTCTCTCTCTCTCTCTCTCTCTCTCTCTCTCTCTCTCTCTCTCTCTCTCTCTCTCTCTCTCTCTCTCTCTCTCAGATGATGCTGTTTGCTCTCTCTCTGTCCCTCTCTCTACACGTGGGAGGAAAGGGAAGAGAGATTAAGGAAAGAAGATGCTGCGAGAGAGAGAGAGAGAGAGAGAGAGAGAGAGAGAGAGAGAGAGAGAGAGAGAGAGAGAGAGAGAGAGAGAGAGAGAGAGAGAGAGAATAATGAAGGGTGAAGAGTTAAACAGGAGGAAGATTAGGAGGAGAATGAAGATGAAGATGGGAACTATGAAGGATGGAAAGAGGTGGAGGAGGAAGAGGAAGAAGAGGAGGAAGACTAAGGAGAGGAGGAAGAGAGGCTGAACAATGTAAGAGGGAAGAGGGGAGAACTGTGAGAGAGGGAGAGTATGAAACAAATAAGGAGAGAGAGAGAGAGAGAGAGAGAGAGAGAGAGAGAGAGAGAGAGAGAGAGAGAGAGAGAGAGAGAGAGAGAGAGAGAGAGAGAGAGAGAGAGAGAGAGAGAGAGAGAGAGAGAGAGAGAGAGAGAGAGAGAGAGAGAGAGAGAGAGAGAGAGAGAGAGAGAGAGAGAGAGAGAGAGAGAGAGAGAGAGAGAGAGAGAGAGAGAGAGAGAGAGAGAGAGAGAGAGAGAGAGAGAGAGAGAGAGAGAGAGAGAGAGAGCAATCCCTCCAATATTTATTTTCACATACAAATTAATATTTCCTTTTTATAATTAGTTTTTAAAAGCGGACAAGCCTTCCTTCCCCTTCCCTTCTCTTCTCTTATGCTCCCTTCCCTTCCCTTTTCCTCCTCTTCCTCCTATTTTTACCCCATTTCCCACTTTATTCTCTCCCCTTTCTCTTCCCTCATCAGTTAACTTTCTCCCTTAACCCTCTCTCTCTTTTTTCTCTCCCCCCTTTCCCTCCCCCCTCCCATCAATATATATCTCTCTCCCTTTTCTCAGATTTATCCTATTCTCCCTCACCCTTCTTTTCGTTAATTCTCCTTCACACCCTTTCTTCACCCTTCCGTCCCTTCTATGGGTATACGTTTCTCCCTCTCCCTTCTCTTCTTTCCTCTCTCTATGTCTTTTTTCTGTCTTTCTCTCCGCATCTTTTTTTTTTTTTCTCTCCTTCCTCCAAGTTTCCTCCCTCTGATAAGCCTTCCTTCTAATCCATATTTTTCTCTCTTTTCCTTTTACTTCTCTCCTCTTCCTTTTCTCCTTCTCCTTCCTTTCTTCCTTCCCTTCCATTCATGCCATTCTTTCATCGTCTCCTTCTCCATCCTTCCTTTCATTCATACCATACTTTTATCTTTTCCCTTATCTCTTTTTCCTTCCTCTATCTTTTTCCTTTCCTTCCATCTATATCATTATTTTATCCTTTCAGTTATCTGATTTTCCTTCCTTTTTCCTTTCGTCTTTCCCATCCACTCATACCCCTTTTTCATTATCCTTCTTTCCCCTTTCCTCTCTTCTTATCTCTATTTCGCTTTCTCTTTCTTTTCCTTTTCCTCCCTACTTTCTTCCCTCCTTTAATTCCTTCCTTCCACCCTGTTTTGCTTACTCCATTCCCTTTTTCCCTCTCCCTCTCCTTCCTTCCTCTAAATCCTTCCCTTCTATGTCCTTATTTCGCTTTCTCCCTTCTCCCTTCCCTCCCATCCGTACACCTTACCAGCCTTCTCCAGGTTCGCTCCCTCATCCCCACGGCTTCTCCCTCTCCCTCTCTTCCCCTCTCCCTTCCCCTCCCCGTTAATCCCCTCACGAGGATTTTTCTGGGCTGGAATTAGGCCATCTGTCGCCTTTCCCCTCGCCGCCGCCGCCGCCGCCGCCAGCCAGGTACAAAGGTTTCATCTTAGTGGTTCGTGTAACTCTGGTCTCCACTCTGCGGGGGGTGGGGAGGAGGGGGGGGAGGGGGAGGGTATGGGAAGGGTGAAGGGAAGGAGGAAGGAGTGTTGAGTGGAAGGGCATGGGGAGGAGGAAGGGGAAGAGGAAGGAGAGGTGAGAGGAAGGGTAAGGGTGGGGATGGGAGGTGGTATGGTGGGGCGATAGGGAGGGTAAGAGGAGGATGGGGAGAAAGGGAGGAGGAAGGAAGGGTGGAAGGGTAGGGGAGGAGGGAAGAAAGGGAAGATGAGAGGGTTGATGGGGTGGGGAGGAAAGGAGGTGGGGAGGGAAGGGGAGGGAAGGGGAGGGGAAGGGAAGGGAGCATAATAGTAGAATTGGAGCAGAATGGTGTAGGGAGGGGAGAAGGGGAGGAAGGGGAAGGGGTGATGGGATGGAGATGGGAACATGAGAAGGGTTAGGGTAGGGGAAAGAGGTGGGGAGGGGGAGGGGGGCTATTATGGGGATGAGAGGAAAAGGGGAGAGAGGTAAGTACATGGTGAGGGTAATGGAGGAGGAGGAGGAGGAGGAGGAATAAGAGTAAATGGGTGTAGGAGATATGGAGTAAAAAAAAAAAAAAAAAAGAGAGGTGGAGGGGAAAATAATGGTGGAGGGAAGTTGGGGAAAAAAGTTAATAAGAGTGGATGATGGGGAAGTGGAGGAAAGAAGGGAATAGAAGGAGGGGAAGAGGAGGAAAGAAGAGGAATAGATGAAAGGAAAGAAGTGGAGGAGGATGCTGTAGAGAGATAAAGAGGAGGAGAAATTGAGATGGAAGGAAGAGAGGAAAGGAGTATGAAATGAAGAGGGAGGAGGATAGAGAGGGAAGAAGAGGAAGGGAGAGGAAGGAGAGAGAATCTTACTGGGGAGGGAGGAGTGACGGGGTTGAAAGGGAGAAAGAGAGAAAGGGGAAAAGGTGATGAAGGGAGAAAGGGAGATTATCATAAGGAAGGGTAAGGGAAAGAAGGGAAGAATATTGGAAAGGAAAGCAAAAAAGAAAACGAGAAAGGGGTGATGAAAGGAAGAGGAGAGAAGAAGGGGAGACTGGAGAGAAAATAAGAGAAGAATGTTGAAGAGAGAATGGATAAGGATAGGTGAATTGAGGAGCAAGAGGAAGATAGACAAGAAAGAAAAAAAAAAGAAAAAAGATAAATGGAAAAAAAACAAAGAAAAAAAACATACAAAAAAAGGTGACTTGAGGATAAAGAGAAAGTGAAAAAGGTCCATAACAATGAAGAACAAAAATATGACAGAAACTAGACGAATGGGAGAAAGAAAGAAAAAAAAAAAAACTCAAAAATAAAATAAAAAACTTCAACATCAACCATACCCCTTAAGAAACACACCCCATAGATACCTCCCCTCTCCCTTCCCATTACCCCATTACGAGGCAAAAATAGGTTCCTAAAAAAATCCAAATACATGTAAATGGGTCCTGATCCCCCCCATTCACCTGATTTAAAGGGGCAAGCGGCGGCCACTCAGGTGCAAAATCAAGGCCCCATTTAAAGAGCGCGAGGATGGAATGGGGGAGTTAATTTACATGCAAAGTAGATAAGACTATTTCCCATTAGGGTGAATAATGGGTGAAACGTCCACCCATTCACGTGTAAAATAGGGTGAACCATTTTCCATTTGCTTGAATAAAGGGAGTCACATAAAGGGGGAAGGGGAGGGAAGGAGAGAGAGAGGGAGGAGGGAGAGGGAGGGATGGAGTGTAAGAGAGAGATGGAGAAAAGAAGAAAGAAAAACAATCGATGGAAGAAAGGGATGAAAGAAAATGAAGAAGAGGAGAAAAGAAAGAGAATTAGGAGAGAGAGAGAGAGAGAGAGAGAGAGAGAGAGAGAGAGAGAGAGAGAGAGAGAGAGAACAAAGAGAAAAGAGGGTAGCAGGTAAGGAGTAAATTAAGAAGAGGGCGAGGAGGTAAAAGAGAAGGGAGGAGGAGGAGGAGGAGGAGGAGGAGGAGGAGGAGATTGGAAGAACAAGAGAGGAAAATTGAAGAGAGAGAGAGAGAGAGAGAGAGAGAGAGAGAGAGAGAGAGAGAGAGAGAGAGAGAGAGAGAGAGAGAGAGAGAGAGAGAGAGAGAGAGAGAGAGAGAGAGAGAGAGAGAGAGAGAGAGAGAGAGAGAGAGAGAGAGAAGGGGTGAAGGAAGGAAGGAAGGATAGTCCCTCACCTTCACCTTCATCTTCCCTTCGTTCCTCTCCTCCCCTCCTTCATCAATAATCTCCTCCTCCTCCTCCTCCTCCTCCTCCTCCTCCATAATCGTAAGTTCCTCCTATCGATCCACGACGATTGTCATTTCATCCCCCAATCAGATTTACCGCACGAGGAGGAGGAGGAGGAGGAGGAGGAGGACTGGAAGAGAAGAGGAGGAGGAATTAGGAATGGAGGGAGAAAAGGAGATTAATCGAACAGGTGTGGCAGGAATGAGAGAGAGAGAGAGAGAGAGAGAGAGAGAGAGAGAGAGAGAGAGAGAGAGAGAGAGAGAGAGAGAGAGAGAGAGAGAGAGAGAGAGAGAGAGAGAGAGAGAGAGAGAGAGAGAGAGAGAGAGAGAGAGAGAGAGAGAGAGAGAGAGAGAGCAACAGCTGGCAGGGTCCCAGGGGTCAGCGCGCCCTCCCCTGGGACCTCTGCTCTCATTGGTGTTGACAAACCGGTAATATCACACTGGGGGGACGGGGGAATGAGGGGGGAGGGGGGAAAGGGGGAGGGAAGGGGGGAGGAGAGACAGAGGGAGAGAAAGTAAGTTAAAAGGTGAGGAGATGAGAGACAGAGAGAGAGGACACACACACACACACACACACACACACACACACACACACACACCACCCTCCTTCTCCCCCTCCACCCCCACTAAATAAACAGCAGAAAAAAAAAAGAAAAAAATTCGCCCCCACCTTAAAACCGAAATCAATCAACTCAACCAATTAGAGAGAAAGAAAGAAAGAAAAAAAAACAATCACCCCGAAACTCAAAATAGAAATAATGATAATAATAAATAAATAACCCAATAAAGGAAAAAGAAAAGCGACTGATCGAGAAAGAGAGAAAGCCAACAGGGAGACGGCCTGGCGTGGTGCCCTTGAGGGAGCATATTGACGACTCACGTGCCACTCACCAAGCATATTGACGGCTCGAGCACGTGGGCTGGAGGTGTGTGTAAACATTGGAAGGGGGGGTAGGGAGGGGAGGGAATGGAGGGGTGTAGAGAGGAGGGGGATGGGGAGGAAAGGGAGGGGTGAAGAGGAGGAAGATGGGAAGTGAGGGAGAGATGAAGAGGAGGGGGAAGAGTAATGAAGGAAGGGGAAGAGGAGGGGGATGAGAAGGAAGGGAGAGGTGTCGAGGAGGGGGATGAGGAGGAATGGAGGGATGATGAGAAGGGGAATGGGGAGGAAGGGAGAGATGAAGAGGAGGGGGAGGAGGAGGAAAGCAGGGGTGATAAGAAGGGGGATGGGGAGGAAGGGAGAGATGAAGAGGAAGGGGATGAGGAGGAAGGGAGGGGAAGAGGAGGGGGATGAGAAGGAAGAGAGAAGTGTTGAGGAGGGTGCTGGGGAGGAAGGGAGGGGTGATAAGAAGGGGGATGGGGAGGAAGGGACGGGTGTAGAGGGGGGGTAAGGCTTCGGTGGAGGACTGGGGGGGGGGTAAGGGGGGGTAGGGAGGGATGAATGAAGGGAAATAAGGTAAGGGATGATGAGGGTGCGAGAGAAAATAAGGAAATTATAGGTTGGGAATGGGAGAGTTGTGATGGGAATGGATATGAGGGTAATTGAGTGTCATTCTTTGCGCCTAATGCAATTCTCTCTCTCTCTCTCTCTCTCTTTCCCTTGGTCAATATTTTCATTATTCACGGACTGCACTTAATTTTCCTAATAATCTTTTCACTATATTCACTTTACACATTTTATACACACTAGTTAAGTAGCTTGAGTCATTCTTCTTGTTGCTATGCTCTCAACGATGCTCTTCTTTTTGTGGCGCATCGTTGCACTATCTCAAGTAACTCTTTTGTCGTCTTTATAATGTCGGGACCCAAAACTGCACGGTATACTCTTGGTGAGGTCTTATAAACTGCACGGCATACTCTTGGTGAGGTCTTATAAACTGCACGGCATACTCTAGACGAGGCCCCACTAACAAGCTATACAAAGAATGCATTACTCCCGGCGTCTCACAATTTAAAGTTCCGCATGTTGCAGAAGAGCATGGCATTAGCTTTCTTAGAGGGATATTTACAATGCTTCGTATACTTAAGGTCAATGCTGATAGTGAGGAGGAGGAGAAAGAGGAGGAGGAAAACGAGAACGCATCCCTATATAACCTTTCCCTATATAACCTTTCCAATCGACGGCCTGAGACAGTTTCCTGATGTGGCTTCCGAGGCATTCCAATAATTAGGGTCACGGTAAAAATAAGCGGCCGAGGAGCGGAAGGGGAGACAAAAAGGGAGATGGCATTGTGAAGGTCGGAGCGAGAAAGGACAAAACAGGAGAGGAGGAAATGGGAGAGAAATATGGGAAAGGAGAATGTGGGAGGGGAGACCGGGAGAGGAGAATGTGGGAGAGGAGAATATGGGAGAGAAGTGAGAAAGGAGAATGAGAGACAAGGTGAGAGAGAAGAATGTGGGATAGGAGAATGTGGGATAGGAGAAGGTGGGAGAGGAGAATGTGGGATAGAAAATATAGGATAGAAGAATGTGGGAGAGGAAAGTGAGAGAAGTAGGACACGTTACATGGGCTATGAAGGATGAAAAATAGGAAATACGACTTTTTAAATAGCGAACGTGAGAAATAAGATACATTAGTAAGGCAGAAAGAAAAAGAGGGACAATAAATAAGTGGTGAAGTGTAGGAAAGGAGGGTGAAGGGTAGGTAGAAGGGAGAACAGCCAGTGATTGGGAAGGGAGATTGAAGGATGGGAAACAGGGAGCATAGGGTGAGGAAAAAGGGAGAATAGTTAGTGAGGGGGAAGGAAGGAAGGGTGAAGAGAGAGGAGAGAGAATAAGCATGATGGGAAAGAAGGAAAGGTGAAGGGTGGAAAAGGAGAGAAAATAGCCGTGATGGGAAGGAAGGGAGGATGAAGGGTGAGAAGGAGGGAGGATAGCCAGCCAGTGAGATTGAGGGAGAGAGGGTGAAGTGAGGGAAAGGGGGACCATAGCCGGTGATGGGAATGAAGGGAGGATGAAGAAAGGGAGGGAGGGAGGATAACGCTTGGGGAGATGAAGGTCATGTTAGGGAGTGTGATGGGGAGCGTGTTTAAATAAGGGTCAGGGAAGGGAGGGGGAGAGAGAGGGAGGGAGAAGGGAGAGAAAGGGAGAAAGAGGGGAAAGTAGGGAATGGAAAGCAGAGAAAGGAAAAGGAAAGGATGGAAAAGGGGAAGGAAAGGAAATATATAGTAGGTCATATTTGAGTGGTTGATAAAGGTCAGGGAAGGGAGGGAGAGAGGAAGGGAGAATGGAGGGGAAGAGAAAGGGAGGAAGAGGAGAAGCAGGGAATGGAAAGCAGAGAAAGGAAAAGGAAAGGAAGGAAAAAGGGAGAGATCATATTTAAGTCATTGATAGATAAATAGATAGATAGATAGAAAGGGAAGTATAGAGATCATATTTGAGTCATTGATAGATAAATAGATAGATAGATAGAAAGGGAAGTATAGAGATCATATTTGAGTCATTGATAGATAGATAGATAGATAGATAGATAAATAGATAAAGGGGGAGTAACTTTACCTTTATGGCTATGTGAGTTTATCTGAATGAAAATTAATAGAGTTTAGTAAAGTTTATATACGAACAGACCACAACTACACACACACACACACACACACACACACACACACACACACACACACGGACCCCCCCACCCCCAACCCCCCCGAGACACATATACACAAAACAAACAAACAAATGAACAGATAGGAAAAGTATAATATTTAATGAGAAAAAAACAAGAAAAAAAACACACATTGCACAATCTGAAAGCACACACACACACACACACACACACACACACACACACACAAACCCACACACACACATACGGCCCCCCCACACACACACATACACAAAACAAACAAACAAATGAACATAGGAAAAGTATAATATTTAATGAGAAAAAAAAAACACATTGCGCAATCTGAAAGCACACACACACACACACACACACACACACACACACACACACACACACACACACACACACACACACACACACACACACACACACGCAGTATGCACCACACGGAGGCTCTGGAAGGCTAATGAAAAAGTTTGTCGTGGTGGCTCCCTCGTGGCCGGAATACAGCGACACGGCGGCCCTGATTGTGTGTGTGTGTGTGTGTGTGTGTGTGTGTGTGTGTGTGTGTGTGTGTGTGTGTGTGTGTGTGTGTGTGTACTTTCCGATTGCGCAATGTGTGTTTTTTCCTTACTGTTCGTCATTATTATTGCAGCTTTTCTAATTATTCATTTTATTTATTTATTTGTTTACTTATTTGTTTATGTGTGTGCATGTAGGTCAGATTCAGCGTCTCTTTGCTTTCATAATGTCCTGCTTGTATTTTTTTTTTCACAACAAAGGAGACAGCTCAAGGGCACAAAAAAAGGAAACAATAATAAAAAAGCCCGCTACTCGCTACTCATTTACATGTTTACACCCTATAATATCATGTCTCTTTCTCATTTCCTTTATACTTATTCTTCCTCTCGTCCACCAACCCTTAAGTTACTATCCCACTAATGGCCGCAGTTAGATAATATTACAAACGTCTATCTTCAGTGATTCAGAGACAGACTGACGCACACTACAACGAATGAAGGGACAGGAGAATAAAATCACCTGTGTAGCATAACAAATGATTCTCCTTCACTTCGAACTGGTCCTTCATATAAACACTGAACACTGAAGGACTCAACACGCATGTTTCTGAAGTGTTTGCGTGATTGGCATCTCCCCGAGCCGCTGAGCCGTGGGTGACGCGCGGGTCGTGGCTCACAAATTAACTACGTAATCAGCTGTTAATTATTCGTAGTGCATTTCTTGGTTAAAAGTAGTCACGCTGTATCCTAATCTAACCCAAACTAACCACGTAATCCTCTTCCAATTATTCTCAGTCTATTTCTAGGTAAAAAGTATGATCATGGTGTAACCTAACCTAACCTAACCCAACCTCACCAATCCTAACCATGCTTAAAGGGGCTATTACACTGGGCAAATTTTCCGTGAATCTTCAGTCAAACCACGATTTCCGATAGCGTGGTTCTCATTTGTTTCTTGTTATTGCTGCTGCTGATGATGGTGAGTAATACCGTCGTCCTTCGGTGAAATCTACCGTAGTTTTGGAAGATCGTGGACACGTCAGAAAACCACGGAAATATGAGAACCACGCCAGCGGGAATCGTGGTTTGACTGAAGATCCACGGAAAATTTGCCCAGTGTAATAGCCCCTTAACGTAACCTTGCCCAACCTAACCAAACCTAACCTAATTTAGCCTAACCTAACACAACTTAACCTTATCTAACCTTAACTAACCTAACCAATACTAACAACGTAATCCTCTTCTATTTATGCTCGATGTATTTTCCGGTTAGCAAGTATAATGCCGTATTTGACCTTACCGAGTCTAACCTAACCTAACCTAACCTTAAGTCACCTAACCTATACCGGGCCGAGCGTCGAGCCTGGTAATAAGTCAGGAATATGCACCCATCACACTACCCTGAGGAACAACAGAATGGATATCAAACATGCTCCGATAACTGCTATAACTACTGCTGCAATGGCGACGATGATGATAGTGGTAACGATGCTGATGCTAAATAATGAGATGACGGAAAACCAGCGGAACACGAGGCAACTTTATTAATAGATGATGAAAAGTAGATAGTATGTAGATAATAATAATAATAATAATAATAATAATAATAATAATAATAATAATAATAATAAGAAGAAGAAGAAGAAGAGGAAGAACAAGAACAAGAGGAAATAAAGAGCAAAAACAAAAGAAAAAGAAGAAATGAGGAAAAAGGAGAAAATACCAAGATCTAGAAAAATGAGCAAGAAGAATAAAACAAAGAAAAAGAATAAGAACTAAAAATTAAGAACAAGAACAATAATAAGAAGTGAATGAAACAGAAATCACGACATGGAAGGAAGGAAATAACGCTAAGAGACAAAGGAAAGTGCATGTAAGTTGAAGGAGAATAAACTACGTAGATAAAGAGGATGAGAGAAGGATGCAAAGGAGGAGGAGGAAGAGGAGCAAGAAGAGGAGGAAGAAGAAAAAGAAGAGGAGGAGGAGAAGGAAGGGTCAGAGGAAAGAATATTAACAGGAGGAGATAGAGAAAGAGCAGTATAGTTGTAGGCGAAGAAGGAGGAAGAGGAAGACAAGTAGGCGAAGAAGGAGGAGGAGAAGGAGGAAAAAGAAGAATAGGAGAAGGAAAGTAAGAAGGAGAAAGATAAGGAGAAGAAGAAAGACAAGTAGGAGGAAGAGGAGGAGGAGGAGGAAATCAAGTAGAAGGAAAAGAAGGAAGAAGAGGAAAACAAGTAGAAGGAAGTGAAGGAGTAGGAGAAAGAGAAGAAGGAGGAGAAAGAGGAAGAAAGCAAGCAGGAAGAAGAGAAGAAGAAGACGGAGGAGGAGGAGGAGGTGGAAGAGCGTCAGCAGCACCAGGAACAGCAGGAAAAGGAGGAAGAGAAGAAGCTGGAGGAGGAATAAGAGGAGGAGGAAAAAAAGAAAGAGGAGGAAAGCAAGCAGGAAGAAGAGAAGAAGAAGGAGGGGGAGGTGAAAGAGCGTCAGCAGCACCAAGAACAGAAGGAGGAAGAGGAAGAAGAGAAGCAAGAGGAGGAAGAAGAGAAGGAGGAGGAGGAGGAGGAAGAGGAGGAAGGAGGGGAGGTCGGGCAGGCTGGCTCCATCGCGTCTCCCAGCAGCACTAAAAAGCGAGCCTCATATCCGCTTTATTGTGAAACTTTTTAACAAAACATTGTCAGCTCCCCGAGAGGCAAGTGTGTCGGCGATCGGGGGGTGGGGGTGGGGAGGAGAGGAGGGGAGAAGGAGGTGAGGAAAGGGGAGGAAGTGGAGTGGGTGATAGGTAGGGAGGAAGAGAAAGGAAGTAGAGTGAAGGGAATAGATAGGAAAAGGGTGTGGTTGAAGGGGAGGGGAAGGGGATAGACTAAGGGGAATGAGGGGAGAAGGGAGGGAAATGGGTGATAGGTAGGGAGGAAGAGAAAGGAAATAGGGTGAAGGGGAGACAGGGGAAGGGAGTGTTTGAGGGGAAGGAGTATGGAAGGGAAGGGGAGGAAGATAAGACGGGAAGGGGAGAAGATGATGGGTTGGGGGGAAGGGAAAGGGATTGAGGTGAAGGGAAAGGAAGGGAAATAGGGGAAAGCATGATATAAGGGAAGGGGTATGGGAGAAGAAAGGGAGGGAAAAGGGATAGGAGAGAACTGAAAATGGGAAATGAAAACGGAGGTAAAATATATGGAAAAGGAGAGAAAGAAAATGGGAAGGCAAGAAGAGAGAGGAAAATAGGGAGGTTACGGAAGATAGAAAAAATGAGGAAGGGAAAAGGAGAGTGAGAAAAGGGAAAGAGAAAAATTGGGTGAAGGGAAGGAGGGGAAAAGAAGAAAGGAAGAAAAAAACGGATGGAAGATAGGAATGAAGAGAAATGAAGAAGAGGAGGAAAGAAACGGAATTAGGAGAGAGAGAGAGAGAGAGAGAGAGAGAGAGAGAGAGAGAGAGAGAGAGAGAGAGAAAGGGTTGCGGTGGAGGAAGTGCGGTGACCTCTTTTTACCTCCCCTCCCTCCTCCCCTTCTCCCTCCTCCACCTCCACCTCTACTAATTTCCCTCCAAATCCTCACGCCTTACCTCATCTCTCTCTCTCTCTCTTACAGCCTTTCCATTTTCTCTTACCCTTTCCTCCACTTTTACTTTTTTTTTCCTTATGCTTCCTCCCTCCTCCTCCTCCTCCTCCATCTTCTTAAGCCACTTCCTTCCTCTCCCTCCACTTCTATTCCATTTTCTCCCTTTTCCACCACCACCTCTACCCTTATTCTTTCCTTTCCCTTCCTTAGGTGGAGTTAGGGTCACAGGAGTTGCCTTGTACCGGTCTATCAGCCTCTTGCAGACTCCTTACGTTCTTATGTTCTTATGTTCTTCCACCTAAACTATCGCCCTAATTTACCATCACTGTCTCCACCTCCACCTTCTCTGTCTTCCAGCTTCCACCTTTCCACCTTCTTCCCTCTCTTCTCCCTTCCACCCATTCACTTTCTCCTTCACTATCTACTTCCTTTCTTCTATTCACCTTCTTCCTATCCCTTTCCTTTCTGCTCGTTCACTTTCTTCTTCTCCTTCTTACCTGTCTTCCAACCTTCCCTCACCTTTTTCCCCTCCTCCACCCACGACACATACTCAGCCCCTCCTCTCCCCCCCACTCCCCTCACCCACTCCCCTCACCCCAGCCACTCCCCACGACATGCACTTCCCATATGATTAATATATTCCACAATAGAAAAATCACGCCATGAATAATTTTGCATGCACTTTTACTGAGAGGTCCTTGCACTCTCAGCGATATCTTTTTATTCATTTATTTCTATACAATGATAAATGTAATGTTGCAATGAATAATAGTGTAGTATAGAAAGAAACTGTAACTATATAATCGATACTGTAATGCTATCTAAGGAAACAATCGGACTAAGGACTTCGGTATTAATAAAGAAATCTTGCTTCGTTGTTTTTTATATTAGTTAAGAAATCACACATGCATTTTTTATAGTCGAAAGGTCAATAATTAATTCAACTAGTGACAACGAAGATAATATTGAGTATGTTTGGAATTAATGAAAGTAAGAGGGAAGTGGAGAATATCATGGATGAATTTAAGGGCGAATGGATGAAGGAATGGATGAGTGGAAGGAAGTAAAAGGTGGAGGGAAGAAGGGTGGACGGAAGGAAAGAGGGTAAGTGGGAGGGAGGGAAGATAAGTAGGTGATGGAGAGGCCAGGGCGGAGCGTACGTGAGTGGAGGGAAGGGAAGAAGGATAGGTGGGTGGAGGGAGGGTAAATAGATGGAGGGAATGGAGGCTAAGTGGATGGGGGGGGGAAAGTAGATGGGTAGGTGGGTGGAGGATAGGTGGGTGGAGAGAATGTAAGTAGGTGGAGGGAGTCTAGGTAGGTTAAAGGGTGGAGGGTAGGAGGGTTGGTAAGTGGATGGGGGTAGGAGAGAGGAAGGGAGAGGGGGGGTGGAGGGGGTAGGGGCGGCGCAACTCACGACTTATGGCACCAAATAAAACTGGCTGAACATCAGGCTAACTAACTTTATTGTTCCATTCGTTTGTAACTTTGTTCATTACCGCCCGTCGCCGCCGCTGAAGTATTTAAAAGAACATTAAATAACAACCAAAGTAATGGGCTCCTTAAAACACATAGATTAAATGATAGCACCCCAAAAAATATATATCTAATGAAATGAAAGCAAAATTTTTATTAAACCCACTGGAGTAGTAATTGCATTTTTCGGCTGGACCCTCTCACCTCCCTTTTCCCTCCTCCTCCTCCTCCTCTTCTTCCTCTTCCTCCTCCTCTTCGCCCTCCTCTCATAATAGGTGTTTTATTGTTTAACTTCTTTGTTTGCTTGCTTGTTTGTTTGTGCTTTGTTTTCATGGAGTCTCGTAGATTATAAAGTCCGGTTGACACACACACACACACACACACACACACACACACACACACACACACACACACACACACCTTTCATTCTCTCTCTCTCTCTCTCTCCTTTTCCCTACAACCATTCTTTCTCATTTTCCATTTACCTTCCTCTCTCGACCCTTCCTCCCTCCCTCCCTGCCTTCCTACCTTCATCCCTCCTTCCTACTTTCCCTTTCTAAAATTCTATTGACCACTTAATTACAGATTCCACCGATAGTATGCAGTGAATAGTGATGACCAGGCGTGGACCTCTCAATCCCCTCCTTTCCCCTCACTTCATCCCCTCACCCTCTCCCCTCACGCGCTCTCCCTCCCACCCTTCCCTTTTCCCCTTTCCCGCCTTTCTCTGGAGTATGTGGAAGCCTCAAAAATCTGCAAGGAAAAGGGGGAAAGGACCGGTATGCAAAGAGTCTTAAAATACTTGAGGGGAATGATGGGAAGGAGGATGGGGAGGATGGGGAGGTTGGGTCGAGAGGATAAAAGAATGAGAGAATGAAAAAGAGGAGAAAGAGGAGAAGGAGGAGGTGGAGGAGGATATCTGGGGGTAAAAAGAGGGGAGGAAAGGGAAGGAAGAAAATAAGTCCAGGAAATTAATAAAAAAAAGGAAATGGAAAGAAATGAAGCGTGGAAATGAGGATGAAAAAAGAACATTATTGATTAGGAAGAGAAGTACTAATGACCCTCTCTCTCTCTCTCTCTCTCTTTTCTCTTCTTTTCTCTACTCTTTAATCTTTTATCTTTATACCTTTTTTTTTCTTTTTTTTCTTTTTTCTTTTCTCTTATCTTTTATCTCTTGTTCTCTTTTCTTTCTTGTTTTCTTTTCTCTTTTTCCTGTTCTCTTTTCTCTCTTCTGATTCCTTCTCTCTCTCTCTCTCTCTCTCTCTCACACACACAGTCTCTCCTTGATTCTTTCCTCCTTAGTTTCTCGTTTTCCTTGACACTTTGCCGCAAACTCGTCCCTCCCTCCCTTCATCCCTCCCTCCATTCCTCCCACGTTCCCTCCACTCCTGTCCGCACATCTGGAGGGGTTAGGGAGACAATCAGAGCAATACACTAGAGGTATTGGTAACAAATTGAATGTCCTTCTCAATTATTCCTCCGTACCTCCCTCCTTCCCTCCATCCTTTCCTCCATCCCTCCCTCCATCCCTCCAACTCTCCTGTCAGTCTCTGTTTCTGTTTCTCTCTCCCACTGTCTTTCTCTGTCTCTTTTTCTGTCTCTTTCTCTCTCTAATCAAAGAAATACAAAAAATACAGGTGAGAGAGAGAGAGAGAGAGAGAGAGAGAGAGAGAGAGAGAGAGAGAGAGAGAGAGAGAGAGAGAGAGAGAGAGAGAGAGAGAGAGAGAGAGAGAGAGAGAGAGAGAGAGAGAGAGAGAGAGAGAGAGAGAGAGAGAGAGAGAGAGAGAGAGATGATGGCGAGTTGATGAGTAATGAAGGAGTAAAAGTGAAGGAGGAGGAAGATGATGATGATGGTAGGAAGAGGAGGAGGAAGAGAACGGAAATAAGTGTGAGAGAGAAGGAGGAGGAGGAGGAAGAGGAGGAAGAGGAGGGAATTCAATGGAGGTAACAAGAGTGAGAGGAATACGCAAGAAGGGAAGAGAGAGAGAAAAGAAGAGAAGAAAAAGCAGATGGAGAAGATAGAGAAGGAGAACAGGGATGGGAAAAAATAAAGAAGCGAATGGAGAGAGAGAGAGAGAGAGAGAGAGAGAGAGAGAGAGAGAGAGAGAGAGAGAGAGAGAGAGAGAGAGAGAGAGAGAGAGAGAGAGAGAGAGAGAGAGAGAGAGAGAGAGAGAGAGAGAGAGAGAGAGAGAGAGAGAGAGAGAGAGAGAGAGAGAGAGAGAGAGAGAGAGAGAGAGAGAGAGAGAGAGAGAGAGAGAGAGAGAGAGAGAGAAATATATTACTACGGTGAGGGGTGATGTCCCTTTTTCCTCCCCCCTCTCATCTCCCCCCTCCCCCCTACCTTCTGCGTCAACACTTAACAGTCTTGAGTGTACTACAAACCCCGCGGGAGGAGGAGGAGGAGGAGGAGGAGGAGGAGGAGGAGGAGGAGGAGGAGGAGGAGGAGGAGGAAGAGAGGAGGAGGAGGAGGAGGAGGTGATAGACTGTGAACAAGGGTATTTTTCTCTTATTTCCCACCTCGTTATTTTTGTTATCATTATTACTATTATTATTACCATTATTATCATTATTAAATCTGCCCTTTCCTCCCTATACCTATACATGTCTGTCTTTCTCTCTCTCTCTCTCTATCTCCCTCCATTCCCTCCATACCTCCTTCCATAAGCTTTTCTTTTATCTGGAATCCATTTAATACCTCAAGCTCCTCCCCGCGGCCTCAGGAAGGAGGGAGCAATAACTTTCCTCCGGAGCAATCATCCCTCCCTCCCTCCCTCCCTCCCTCCCTTCTCTCCCTTCGTCTCTCCCTCCCTCCCTTACTCCCTCTTCTCCCTTCCCACTTCCTTACCTTTCCACATAGCGCTAGAGGCGATTTCTTCTCTCTCTCTCGTATTAGCGTAAAATTAAAAGCTGATAAAAACTTTGAGATATTTGTGATTCTGAGAGAGAGAGAGAGAGAGAGAGAGAGAGAGAGAGAGAGAGAGAGAGAGAGAGAGAGAGAGAGAGAGAGAGAGAGAGAGAGAGAGAGAGAGAGAGAGAACACTACAGACTGTATAAAAACGTTACAAAAAAAACCCTACAATTACAGAAACTCACAGCCACTAACCTTCCTTCTGTTTCTCCTCCTCCTCCTCCTCCTCTTCCTCCTCCTCCTCCTCCTCCTCCTCCAAAGCTATGGCCTAATTCCCACACTGTTTCTCTCCTCTAAGCAACACAAAATTGCAACACTAGTGATATAAGGTGACACTTACACCCAACACACACACACACACACACACACACACACACACACACACACACACACACACACACACACACACACACACACACACACACACACACACACACACACACACACACACACACACACACACACACACACACACACACACACACACACACACACACACAGTACAAAATGCAAAAAAACAAACATATCTTCTTATGTTTATTTACGTATTATAAGCATTTTTTTTGAGAGAGAGAGAGAGAGAGAGAGAGAGAGAGAGAGAGAGAGAGAGAGAGAGAGAGAGAGAGAGAGAGAGAGAGAGAGAGAGAGAGAGAGAGAGAGAGAGAGAGAGAGAGAGAGAGAGAGAGAGAGAGAGAGAGAGAGAGAGAGAGAGAAACACCTCGGGGTTCACCTGTTATTAACCTCTTCATCAACCTTTAAGGAAAGATTACACCGGTTATGTTCGTCTTTCATCTAATTTTCCTCCACTCTCTCTCTCTCTCTCTCTCTCTCTCTCTCTCTCTCTCTCTCTCTCTCTCTTTCTCAAAACAAAAAAGTACAATGGAGAAAAGTAAAGAAGTAGAAGGAAGAGGAAAGGGAAGAAGGAAGGAGGAGAGAAGAGAATAACAAGGTAGGAAAAATCTGAAGGATGGTAAAAAATAGCAGGAAAAGGAAAGGGAAAGGGAAGGAAAAGACGGAAGAAGCAGGGGAGAGAAAAGAGAGGAGAGAAAAGAAGGTAAGAATGAAGGAGGTAGACGGAGAAGTTGAAGAAAGAGGAGGAGAAAGAAGGAGGATATAATACAAACTAAGGTAGGAAAGTGAAGGAAAAGAAGGAGGAGAAAAGACAGCGGGAGAAAGGTGAAGAGGAAGTAGGAGAGAGGAAGGAAAACAAGGTAAAAATGGAGGAAATAAGAGGAAACGTGAAGAGAAGAGGAGGAGGAGGAAGGAGGAATGAAGTTAAGGAGAAGGAGGAGAAAGAGTAAAGGAAGAGAGAGGGAGGAAGGGACGAAGCAGAAGAGGGTAACGGAAGAGGGAAAACAAGGTAGAAATCGAGGAGGTACGAGGAACAAAGGGAAGAGGAAGGAGGAGGAGGAGTAAGGAGGAATGAAATTAAAGGAGGAGGAGGAGGAGGAAGAGTAAAGGAAGAGAGAGGGAGGAAGGGACGAAGCTAAAGAGGGAAAAGGAAGAGGGGAAAACAAGGTAGAAATCGAGGAGGTACGAAGAGAAAAGGTAAGAGGAAGGAGGAGGAATGAAGTGTAAGGAGGAGGAGGAGGAAGGAGGAATGAAGTGTAAGGAGGAGGAGGAGGAAGAGTAAAGGAAGAGAGAGGGAGGAAGGGACGAAGCTAAAGAGGAAAAAGGAAGAGGGGAAAACAAGGTAGATATCGAGGAGGTACGAAGAGAAAAGGTAAGAGGAAGGAGGAGGAGGAAGGAGGAATGAAGTGTAAGGAGGAGGAGGAGGAAGAGTAAAGGAAGAGAGAGGGAGGAAGAGAGGAAGCTGAAGAGGGAAAAACAAGGTAAAATAGAGGAGGTACGAAGGACGGAGGAAAGAGGAAGGAGGAGGAGGAAGAGTAAAGGAAGAGAGAGGGAGGAAGGGACGAAGCTAAAGAGGAAAAAGGAAGAGGGGAAAACAAGGTAGAAATCGAGGAGGTACGAAGAGAAAAGGTAAGAGGAAGGAGGAGGAGGAGGAGGAAGGAGGAATGAAATTTAAGGAGGAAGAGGAGGAAGAGTAAAGGAAGAGAGAGGGAGGAAGGGACGAAGCTAAAGAGGAAAAAGGAAGAGGGGAGAACAAGGTAGAAATCGAGGAGGTACGAAGAGAAAAGGTAAGAGGAAGGAGGAGGAGGAAGGAGGAATGAAGTGTAAGGAGGAGGAGGAGGAAGAGTAAAGGAAGAGAGAGGGAGGAAGAGAGGAAGCTGAAGAGGGAAAAACAAGGTAAAATAGAGGAGGTACGAAGGACGGAGGAAAGAGGAAGGAGGAGGAGGAAGGGGGAATGAAGTGTAAGGAGGAGGAGGAGGAAGAGTAAAGGAAGAGAGAGGGGGAGGGAGGAAGCTGAAGAGGGAAAAACAAGGTAAAATAGAGGAGGTACGAAGGACGGAGGAAAGAGGAAGGAGGAGGAGGAAGGAGGAATGGAGTTTAAGGGGATTTACCTCCATTCTTGACTCTTTCCTCCAAATTATGAAAGATTTGTACCCTATCAAGGATCCTCCGCTTTTTTCTCTCCTCCTTCTCCTCCTCCTTCTCCTTTCCCTCCTTCCTTCCTTCCTTACTTCCTTTTCTTGTTCTTTTTAGCTCTCTCGTTTTTTTGTTTTTTTTTTGTTTCGTTTTCTGTGATTACTTTTCAGAGTTAGTTTCAGCCTTTCAAATATTAAGACTTTACGAAAATATGTGAAAATAAAGCAGATTCGTGTTCCCCTTATCCCCCACTTTAAACTCTTCCCCATTTACCTATTATCCTCTCCCCATTACGCCCATTAGAAGCTTTTTTTTCTCAGTTTTGGTTTTCTTGTGATATTTTTTTTATGTAATGCGCAGTCAGTTGGTCCCTTCAAGTAACCAAATAACTGCGTATCACATCTTTCTTCCCCTTCCCTGTTCCTCTTCGCTCTCCTCTCCTCCGAAACAAAAACTAAAATAAATGAAAAAGAAATCCGTCATACTTTATAAAAACGGCATAAAAAGCGGCCCAGTTTTCCGAGCAGAGTATAAAGAAATTTTCAGATACTTTACCATGGGAAGATTTTTTGATGGAAGGGACATGGGTGGAATTTCAGGTACTTTTACGTCGTGGCTTCTTTTTTTAAGTTTGGTCAAAAAATAGTCTTGGGAAAAGTCTTGGAAAAATTTTAAGGTTTGAGGTATATATTTTTTTCTGCCTGTATTTTTTTTTAGCTATAGAATATTTTGAGTTCCAGGGGATGAAAGAAAAATTATCTGGAAGTCTTTTAGGTATATGGGAAACACTTAAAACTATTTGGAAACTTTAAATCACTATAAAAAAAAACAGTTGAAATATAGATCAAATTTTAAGCTTCCAATAATTTTCCAGACTTTTAATTCACCGACACTTTCCAATTCGCCCTTTTTTCCACCTGCCGATATATTCACGTACTCAATTTTTCACGTACCGAAATTTTCACGTACTCAACTTTTCACGTACCGAAATTTTCACGTACTCAACTTTTCACGTACCGAAATTTTCACGTACTCAACTTTTCACGTACCGAAATTTTCATGTACTCAACTTATCACGGATCGAAATTTTCACGTACTCAGTTTTTCTCGCACCGAAATTTTCCCGCAACCAAATTTTCCGTACCAAGACTCACGTACTCAACTTTTTCGCATACAAAACTTTCCACGTACCGAAATTTTCACGTACCAAAATCTTGAGCATCTAATAATTTTCCATTCTTTGATTCGCCGACACTTTCCAATTCACCTTTTTTTTCACGTACCAAAATTTCCCCGGCAAGTTTTGGGATGAGTTCAGTGCGTGTGTTTTATGGGCCCGTGTTCCTAATGGGCCGAGGCATTATGGGAGATTTTAATACTCCTTTTAAGGGGGATCTGGGGCATTATTTAAGGGGAATATTACTAAAGGAGGAGGAAGAGTAGGAGGAGCTGCATAAGAGGGGAGGAAGGAATAGGGAAGAGAAACTGGGAAGGTAAAGAGGAAGGAAGGAATGGAGGCGTTAAAAGAGGAAAGCAAAGAGAAATATGAGTAAGGGGTGAAAGAGAAGGAGGAAATTAAATGGAGAAATGAAACGTTGGAGGAGGAGAAGGAGGAGGAGGTGCATAAGGAGGGAAGGAAGGAATAGGAAAGGGAAGGTAGGAAGGTAGAAAAGGAGGGAGGAAGACAGGAAAGGAAGGCAGGAAGGGAGGTAGAGAAAGAGAAAAGCATAAATGATGAATAAGTGAAAGAGAAGGATGAGGTAATTAAAGAGGGCAGAAGAAACATTGGAGGAGGAGGAGGAGGAGGAGGGGAAGGAGGGGGAGGATAGCAGCATAAAGAAAGAAGGGCAGAAGGAAGAAAGGAAGGGAGGAAGGAGAAGAGGAGGAAAACAAAGAGAAAATGATGGAAGAGGTGGAGGAGAAAGAGGTGGAGGTAATAAAAGGCAGAAGTAGCACCGGAGGAGGAGGAGGAGAAGAATGAGAATGAAGAAGAGGAGGAGGAGGAGATGGAGGAAGATGACGAGGGAAACACAGGAGGAAGCAAGGAGGAAGGAAAAAGACAAAGACCACCAGCAATAGGAAGAAGACGTAGAAGAGGAGGAGGAAGAGAGAAATAAAGACGAAGTTAAAAATTAGGAAGGTGTGGAAAAGGTCAGAGGAATGGAGGGAAAAGGGAGAACTGAAAAAAAAGCAGAGAAATGGAAAGGAAAACAAAGGAGAGGAGAAAAGAATGAAGGAATGGAAGAAAGGGAAGGAAAGGAGGAGAGGAAGAAGGAATTGGCCTTAGAAGTAAATCTGGAAGGAGAAAAGACGAAGTACAGAAAGATAAGGTAAGGAAAACAAAAGAAAGGAGACGAGGGGAAGCAAGGGAAGGAAGGGGAGGGTAAGCAAGGAAGGGAAGGAGGAGAGAAGGAGAGGGGGGTGAAAGGGGGGGGGGGTATGGCCTTAAAAGTAAGTCTGAGAGGAGGAGCGCAACACAAAAAAAACTTAATATTTGGTTTTATCGCCTCGAAACGAGCGGTTACGGGCGACAGGAGGCAATAGGGAGCGAGGCGGGGCGGTGCGCGGCGCTGATGAAAAGTGAAGGAAATGAAGGAGAGTGTGTGTGTGTGTGTGTGTGTGTGTGTGTGTGTGTGTGTGTGTACTACCTTCCCTTCTCTTCTTCCTTTCTCTTTCACTTCCTCTTTCTTACCCTTCCATTCTTTTCCCTTCCTTTTCTCTTCCTCTTCTTCTCCTCCACTTTACCTCCATCCTCCCTTCCCCTCCCATATATACTCCCCTCCTATCCCTTACTTACCCCAACCTCCCCTTCCCCTGCATGAGTGTGTGTGTGTGTGTGTGTGTGTGTGTGTGTGTGTGTGTGTGTGTTTAGTAGAGTCAGAAAGGTTGGGAATTCTTTTGTTACTTTCCTGTTTTTCTTAGTAAGGGAATGAAGGAAAATGCGTCTGAACCGATGGGGTGAAAACAACTACAAGATGGATAAGAAAAAAGAAAAGTATGCCCATAAAGAAAACGAAGAAGCAACGAAAGTGAAAACAATAACACGGAGGAGAAATATAAATAAAAAAAAAGAGAACCGATCCCTGACGCTGGAAAAAAATAGGAAGACAAAGAAGCTGATGGAAAATACAAGACAAAGAGAGGAAAAAGAAAAAAATATGTAGGAAAGGAAAGAATTACAAGGAAATTCAGTATAGAAAGAAAATGATGAAATGCAAAACGTGAGAAACAGTAAAACTAAGAGAAAGGAGAAAAGAGGGAAAAAGAGGGGAATAAAGGGAGAAAGGAAGGGCAAAAAAGAGGAAATTAAAGGGGAAATAAAAGGGGAAACAAATGAAAATAAAGGGAAAAATGGGAAACAAAGGAAAAACAAGGTGAAACAAGGGAAAACAAAGGGGAAAAGGGGAAACAAAGGGAAAACAAAGGGAAACAAAGGGAAACGGGAAACAAAGGGGAAACAAAGGGAAAACAAAGGGAAACAAAGGGAAACAGGGGAAACAAAGGGAAACAGGGGAAACAAAGGGAAAAGGGGGAAACAAAGGGACAACAAAGGGAAACAAAGGGAAAACAAGGGGAAAGAAGGGGGAAAGGAGAAAATGAGGGAAAAAGACGAAAAAGGAAAATAATAGGAAAAATGGGGAAAGAAAGGGGCGTGTGTGTTGCAGAGGTGTTATAAGGTTCGGTCCGTTTCATTTCCGGTGTGGGTAAGGAAGCGGGGGGGTAGGGGGAGTGTTGCCACAAGCCACTGAGGGGAAAAGGAGAGAAGGAAGGAAGGTGGTGAGGGGATGGAGGTAGGGGAGAGGGAGGTCAGAAAGGAGGACATGAACACAGGAGGAAGTGGAAGGAGGTCAAGCTGGTAAAAGTAAAAATAAAATAAAAAGCAAGACGAGTCAATTGGAGAGTTTAATGAATATTCAAGTTAATGTTTATGTAAGCTTTGAAGAAAAATCAAACAATCTAAAACAAGATGCATGACGCAGAAAAAGGAATATCAGACAACGCAAACTGCAACACACGCGGTGCCTGAGTGGTTAGCGTGCTGGCGCGGCGTCCAGGAGGGCACGGGTTCGCGTCCCGCCCGCCGCCACAAGTTGGGATTTTTCAGTTTAACCCCTTAGATGCGGATTTCCTACAAGAAGACAATACCAAGCTATAGGAATGAAACAAAAAAGTGTCTGCTATAATTCAATGAAGAAAAATGTAAAGTCATGCATATTGGGAGGGGATATCCAACATACCAATACCACATGGAAAACACTACACTATCCATCACAGAGGCAAAGAAAGACCTGGGACTATATGTTTTCAGGCTACCAGTGAAGGCGAAATCCGTGCCAATCGCAGCGAACGGGTTAAGACTACCCACATGCTGTCCTGAAGACCACCTATCAACCCGGACTCTAAATTCACTCTCTAAATAGAGGATCAGAGATGAGCTCCGGGGGACAGCATAAGCCAAGCAGGATGGCGCCACTTTAAACACCTGCCGGCGCCATAACAGGTTGGGGACAGCAGCATCACACACCATCTTCACATACAACACTTAAAAGAGAAAGAGGAAGAGGAGAAAGAAAAATGAAAGTTGAGAATGAAGAAGAAGGATAAGTAGATGGAAGGAGGAGGTGGAGGAGGAGGAGCCAGCTGTTTGTTTACCTCCATCAGCTGTTCAGGCAGTCAGGTGTTTATTCGTCTCACCTGCCCGATGTAAACAGAAGCTTGCGCGTGACCGTCAGGAGGAGGAGGAGGAGGAGGAGGAAGAGGAGGGAGGAGGACATGGTGCATATGAGAAATGTTTGCTCGCAGGAGGAGAAAGGAAAAGAAGTGAGAAATGGGAAAGGTAATGAAGATGAGGAGGAGGAGGAAGAGGAAGAGGAGATGAGGAAGAAAGAGGAGATAGCAGAGTGAGTAAGACCGGTGGGGAGACAAAGGAATGTGAAAGAAGAAAATATAAGAAAACAAAAGAAGAAAGGTGAGGAGTGAGTAAGCGTGAGTAAGTAGTAGAAGTAGGTGAAAAGCAGGTAAGGTAGCAAGGTGAGATAAGAGTAAGGGAGCAGTAGTAGTAATAGTAGTAGTGGTAGGGGAACAGGTAGGGGTAATAGTAGAAGGTGAGGAACAGGTAAGGTAGGAAGATGAGAGAAGAGTAAGGGAGCAGTAGTAGCAATAGTAGTAGAGGAAGGGGAACAGGTAGCAGTAGTGGTAGTAGGTGAGGAACAGGTAAGGTAGGAAGGTGAGACAGGAGCAAGACAGCAGTAATAGTAATAGTAGTAGTGATAGGGGAACAGGTATGAGTAGTAGTAGTAGGTGGGAGGCAGGTAAGGTAGGAAGGTGAGACAAGAGTAAGGGAGCAGGAGTAGTAATAGTAGTAGTGGTAGGGGAACAGGTAGGGGTAGTAGTAGTAGGTAAGGAACAGGTAAGGTAGGAAGGTGAGACAGGAGCAAGACAGCAGTAGTAGTAATAGTAGTAGTGGTAGGGGAACAGGTAGGGGTAGTAGTAGTAGGTGAGGAACAGGTAAGGTAGACAGGTGAGACAAGAGTAATGGAGCAGTATTAGTAATAGCAGTAGTGGTAGGGGAATAGGTAGTTGTGGTAGTAGGTGAGGAACAGGTAAGGTAGGAAGGTGAGACAAGAGTAAGGAAGCAGTAGTAGTAATAGTAGTAGTGGTAGGGGAACAGGTAGTAGTAGTACATAAGAACATAAGAACTCAGGAGTCTGCAAGAGGCCGGTAGGCCTGTACGAGCAGCTCCTTTGACCCTAAGCTCCCGTGTATCTAACCCCACCTAATATCGCTGTCCATGAATTTATCTAATCTATTTTTGAATGTGACAATTGTATTGGCACTCACCACATGACTGCTAAGCCTATTCCACTCATCCACCACCCTGTTAGTAAACCAATTTTTGCCTATGTCCCTGTTGAATCTGAATTTATCCAGTTTAAACCTATTACTTCGTGTCCTACCCGGTTCTCTTACCAACAAAACCTTATGAATGTCTCCCTTATTAAAGCCCTTCATCCATTTATAAACCTCGATCTTGTCTCCACGCACCCTTCGCCTTTCTAGAGAATGCAAGTTTAACTGTTTGAGTCTTTCCTCGTATGGCAAGTTTCTCAACCCCTGAATCATCTTAGTCATCCTCCTCTGCACCGATTCTAACATTTTGATATCCATTCTATAGTAAGGTGACCAGAACTGAACCGCATAGTCAAAATGAGGTCTAACTAATGCTAGATATAGTTTGAGGAAGACTTCGGCGCTTCTGTTGCTTACGCTCCTTGAAGTAAATCTCAGTACCCGATTTGCTCGATTCTCGTAGTAGTAGTAGTAGTAGTAGTAGTAGTAGTAGGTGAGAGGCAGGTAAGGTAAGGTAGGAAGGTGAGGGAAAGCAGCGCCGCCGTTTTATTGCATCCCGCGGTTATGGTTGTTTGCTAACCCGCCGCCGCGCCACCTTGCCTCCGCCGCGCCCTTGATTAAGCCCAGGATCACCGCTGCAGGGCTTAATATGGCTTTGAGCGGCCCCAAAAATGACCACCCCTCTCCCTCTCCCTCTCTCTCACTCTCACTCTCACTCACACACACACACACACACACACACACACACACACACCTCGTATCCCTTAACAAGTTTCGGCAATTACACAAACTTTTCCGTAATACAATTGTCTCAAGTTTTGAAAGCACTCCCGGTATTGAGGAGCCGATGGGAGGAGGAGGAGGAGGAGGAGGGGAGGAGATAGAAGGTTGACTGCGACTTCGTTTTGTTAGGTTGCGCGTATTTGTTTGTTTCTTTGTGTGTGTGTGTGTGTGTGTGTGTGTGTGTGTGTGTGTGTGTGCCGCGCCCAATTCTCACCTACGACTCAATGTTCATCCCAATAATCCCTTCAGCCCCTCCTTACCTCTTCCTCCTCCTCCTCCTCTTCTTCCTCCTCCTTCTCCTCCTCCTCCATGTCTTCCTCTTTATCCTACACTTTCACACCCTCTTTTTCTTTTGTTTGCTTCTCCTCCTCCTTCCTCTCTTTCTCCTTTCACACACACACACACACACGCACACACACACACACACACACACAGGATACACACACTTAAATAATCATGTTGTTGACGCCTTAAGGTGACAGATAAAGGAAAAAAACCACACAGATAATTTTTGACCTTTTAAATGCGATGTAGTGACAAGAAAGAGAGATAAAGACAGATAATAAGAGACAAACAAATAACATACTGATAATAACAACAATAAACAACATACACACACATACACACACACACACACACACTTATATATATTTTTTGTTTTCTGTTTTCTGTTCCACATTTTATTTACTGTATAGGTAGTTGAATTTCCACTTTTATATTCTATCCGTTTTCTTTTTTTTTCTTTTTTTTTTGGGGGGGGGGGCCATTTTCATTTTTCACACACACACTCGTCTATATATATTTTTTGGGGTTCCCCTTTTCGCAGACACTCACCGCAGACTGAAAAATTCGGCCGCCCGGCAAACGTGTAGTATTTTTAATATTTATCTTTACATTCCAGTCCCCAGCGAGAGAGAGAGAGAGAGAGAGAGAGAGAGAGAGAGAGAGAGAGAGAGAGAGAGAGAGAGAGAATGGGCGTATACTGCATCCCTCCCCTCTTTCCTCCTCTTCCCTCTTCCCCTCTTCCTTATCTTATTCCCTCCCGTCCTTTCCCTGTTCTCCTTTCCTCTCCTCATTTTTGCATTCTTCCTCTCTCTTTCCCTCTTTTCTTTTTTTCTTTCCTTTTTCATTTCATTCCCTCCATTCCTCCTTCCTTTCCTTCTTTCTCTTTCCTCTTTCACTTATTTTTCCTCTTTATCTCCTCTTTCCTCTTTCCTCTTCTACCTTACTTCCCCTCCCCATAATCTTCCCTGCATACCCCCCCTCCTTATCTCTTCCTCCTTCCCCACTTCCCCTCTCTCCCTCCCCCCCCTCTTTCTCTTCCTCTTTCACCTTTTTTTCCTCTTTATCTCCTCTTTCCTCTTCTACCTTTCTTCCCCTCCCCATAATCTTTCCTACATACCCTCCCTCCTTAGCTCTTCCCCCACCCCACCCCCCCTCTCTCTCTCTCTCTCTCTCTCTCTCCCCGTTGCTAGGAGGAGGAAGGGGCTGCGGCGGCGTAATGGGTCAGGTATTTAGCCTCCCGCCTCGCCCCTGCATGCAAATAAGGGAGGGGGGGAGAGAGGGAAGGCGGGAAGGAGGAAGGGAGGTAAGGTGGTGTAGGATTGGCGGCAGGATTCTTAGGGAGGTGAAAATGGGAGGGAGAATGGGAAGGGGAGACGGGAATGACAATGTGGAATGGGAGGGAGAGAAGGGAGGGAGAGAGAGGAAGGGAGGGAGGGAGAGAAGGGAGGGAGGGACTTGTGGCTATATGAATAAGACGTAGTAGTGAAGAGAGAGAGAGAGAGAGAGAGAGAGAGAGAGAGAGAGAGAGAGAGAGAGAGAGAGAGAGAGAGAGAGAGAGAGAGAGAGAGAGAGAGAGAGAGAGAGGTGTAGGTAAGGAGAAAGAGAATGACAGCCACTTGACAATCCACACACACACACACACACACACACACACACACACACACACACACACACACACACACACACACACACACACACACACGAACAGAGTAAGATAAAAAAAATAAAAAAAGCTAAGTAGAGAGGAAAGAAAAGAAGAAAAACGAGAAAAAGAAATGTGTAAATAAATATAGATGGATAAAAAATGACAAAAATTGAACCTTAAGTGAAGTAAAATTACTAAATAAATGTAAATATCGCCCAGAAAGTAAAAAAAAAAAAAAAGTGATACACCACACAAAAAAAACATCAATGAATAAAGGAAAAAAAATCAGAAGAAAAATGTAAGTAAAAAAATAATCAAGGCAAGAGAATTTGAAAACTGAGAACCTTAAGAGAAAAGGAAGAGAAGAATATGTAACTAAATGAATATGAAGATTAGAACGTGGAAGGCTTACAAAAGGAGGAGGAGGAGGAGGAGGAGGAGGAGGAGGAGAGGGAAAAGGAGGAGGAGGAGGAGGAAGAAGAGAGGGAGAAAAAAAGTAGCAGTAAGATAAGGAAAGGAAATGAGAAGAAAAGAAGGACTGAAAGAGGAGGAGAAGAAAAAAGACGCAGAGGAGGAGGAGGAGGAGGAAGAGGAGAATAAGAGAGACGAGGAGGAGGACGAGGAGGAGGAAATGAAGAGGAGGAGGAGGAGAATAAGAGAGACGAGGAGGTGAAAAGGTGTAGGACGAGGAGGAGGAAATGAAGACGAGGAGGAGGAGGAAATGAAGACGAGGAGGAGGAGAAAGTCAAGGAGCAGGAGGAAGACGATGAGTAAGAAGTGAAGAAGAGGAGGAGAAAGACGACAACGAGGAGGAAAAGAGGATGGCGAGGAGGAGGCAATTATAATCGAGAATTAGGAGGGAATGGGAAGAAGGTGATAATGAGGGAGGATGAGAGCGTTCAGGGCAATTAGAAGCTCAGGAGGCAGTGCGTAGTTCACCTGATAATGATATGATTAGCGGAGGAGGAGGAGGAGGAGGAGGAGGAGGAGGAGGAGGAGGAGGAGGAGGAGGAGGAGGAGGGGAAGATGAAGAAAAGATGGCTACGATGATGATGAAAACAAGAACAAGAAAAGGAACAAGAAGAAAAGAACAAGAAAACAGGAGGAGGAGGAGGAGGAGGAGGAGGAGGAGGAGGAGGAGGAGGAGGAGGAGGAGGAGGAGGAGGCGAAAGACGAAGAAAAGATGACTACGATGATGATGAAAACAAGAACAAGAAAAGGAACAAGAAGAAAAGAGCAAGAAAATGGAAGGAGGAGGAGGAGGAGGAGGAGGAGGAGGAGGAGGAAAGAGGGGAAGACGAAGAAAAGATGACTACCATGATGATAAAAAAAAAGAAGAAAAGGAACAAGGAGAAAAGAACAAGAAAAAAGGAGGAGGAGGAGGAGGAGGAGGAGGAGGAGGAGAGGAAGGAGGGGAAGATAAAGAAAAGATGACTACGATGATGATGAAAACAAGAAAAGAACAAGAAAACAGGAGGAGGGGGAGGAGGAGGAGGAGAGGAAGGAGGGGAAGATGAAGAAAAGATGACTACGATGATGATAAAAACAAGAAAAGAACAAGAAAACAGGAGGAGGAGGAGGAGGAGGAGGAGGAGGAGGAGGAGGAGGAGGAGGAGGAGAAGGAGGAGGAGGAGGAGGAGAGGAAGGAGGGGAAGATGAAGAAAAGATGACTACGATGATGATGAAAACAAGAAAAGAACAAGAAAACAGGAGGAGGAGGAGGAGGAGGAGGAGGAGGAGGAGGAGGAGGAGAAGGAGAAGGAGGAGGAGGAGGAGGACAGGAAGGAGGGGAAGATGGAGAAAAGATGACTACGATGATGATGAATACAAGAAGAAGAAAAGGAACAAGAAGAAAAGAACAAGAAAACAGGAGGAGGAGGAGGAGGAGGAGGAGGAGGAGGAGAAGGAGGAGGAGGCCAAGAAATCTGACAGAAGGGAAAAGACAAAGGAACGTAAGATGATAAAATACAAGTTACATAATTCTCTCTCTCTCTCTCTCTTCCATAAAACATCCTCCTATTCAGCACTTCTCTTCCATTTTACCACCACTCCTCTTCCCTTCCTCCTCCTCCTCCTCCTCCTCCTCCTCCTCCTCCTCCTCCTCCTTCACCACCAGAACAAACTGAGAGTCTTTTCCGCCAACTTAGTGATTTAATAAAGGACTCTACAGGTGCCTCCTCCTCCTCCTCCTCCTCCTCCTCTTCCTCCTCCTCCTTCTTCTCCGTCTGGTTCTTCTCTTTACCTTCTATCTTTACTTTATACGATCATTTCTACTTGTATCGTTAATCCTCTAAATGTATACGTAAGACAATGGTAAATAATAATAATAATAATAATAATAATAATAATAATAATAATAATAATAATAATAATAATAATGATAATAGTGATAATAATAGTAAATAACGGCTAACCCATCTTCTTTATAACGACAGGAGACAGAAAACAAGAGATAAAGAAAATTGTGGTATCTGTGATTTCTACATCGGCGTCAACCCCGTTTCCTGCAGGTTCACGGCGGGGAATGGAAGGGAGAGAGAGTGGCATTCCCCGGGCCCGTCCTCTTGTGTTGGGGAGGGCACGTTTTCAGAGAGATAAAGAGAAAAAAAGAGAAAGAAGCAAGTGTTGGAAGAGCACACCTTGACGGGTAGAGAGAGAGAGAGAGAGAGAGAGAGAGAGAGAGAGAGAGAGAGAGAGAGAGAGAGAGAGAGAGAGAGAGAGAGAGAGAGAGAGAGAGAGAGAGAGAGAGAGAGAGAGAGAGAGAGTATATGTATTATGTATTCTATTACGATACTCAATGGCACTCACAAGCATGTATTACTTAGGGTCATAATCTTACATATTTTGATTCTTATCCCCCCCCCCCCCTCCCCCGCATTAAACAAGACTTTCGCAGTTGTTGTGTATATTGTTAGAAAGGAAACTATTTGTATTAGAAAGAATGAAGAAGATGAAGAAGAAAAAATGCTCGATAGATGTTATGTTAAAAAGGAAACTATTTGTATTAGAGAGAATGAAGAAGATGAAGAAGAAAAAATGCTCGATAGATGTTATGTTAAAAAGGAAACTATTTGTATTAGAGAGAATGAAGAAGATGAAGAAGAAAATACATGATAGATATTATGTTAAAAAGGAAACAATTTGTATTAGAGAAAATGAAGGAGGTAAAGAAAAAAAACAAACAGACGATGGATGTTATGTTGAAAATGAAACTATTTGTATTAGAGGGAATGAAGAAGATGAAGAAGAAAATACATGATAGATATTATGTTAAAAAGGAAGCTATTTGTATTAGAGGGAATTAAGTAGGTAAAGAAAAAAAAGCCGATGGATGTTTGTTGAAAATGAAACTATTTGTATTAGAGAGAATGAAGAAGATGAAGAAGAAAAAATGCTCGATAGATGTTATGTTAAAAAAGAAACTATTTGTATTAGAGAGAATGAAGAAGATGAAGAAGTAAATATTCATGATAGATATTATGTTAAAAAGGAAACTATTTCTATTAGAGAGAATGAAGAAGGTAAAGAAGAAAAATGCTCGATAGATATAATGTTAAAAAGGAAACTACTTGTATTAGAGAGAATGAAGAAGATGAAGAAGAAAAATGCTCGATAGATATAATGTTAAAAGGGAAACTATTTGTGTTATGCGAGAAAAACGAAGGTAAAGAAGAAAAATTTGAGGATAGCTTATACGTAAAAGAAAAAAAAAATACTATAGTACCGAAAATGGTGCAGATAAAGAAGAAAAATAATATGATAGACTTTATATGAAAAAAAAAGGAAGTTATAAATATTACCGAAAATGCCGCAGGTAAGGAGATAAATATAACACGATAGGTATTATGTTGAAAAGGAAAGTGTTTGCATTACCGAGCACGACCCAGGTAAACAAAGACCAGGTGAGGAGAGCAAGGTGGTGACGGGCGGCTATTGTTACATGCGGCGGCTAATTGATGGCGCTCACCTGAACCTGAACCTGAGAGAGTAATGACGCGCCCGTAATGGAGACGCGGGAGGAAAAGAAAAAAAGTGAAATTAATCTCTCTCTCTCTCTCTCTCAGTTTTTATAGATCGTTCCAGACTGACAAGCAAAGGCAATATCAGCTCCCCCTCCCCCCTCCCCTCCCCCCGCCCCCCTCTTATCCTTCATTCTTTTGCAGAGAGAGAGAGAGAGAGAGAGAGAGAGAGAGAGAGAGAGAGAGAGAGAGAGAGAGAGAGAGAGAGAGAGAGAGAGAACTTTGGGAGGAGAGAATTTCCTTTATCTATATTTGTTTGTTTTTCTGTGTGTGTGTGTGTGTGTGTGTGTGTGTGTGTGTGTGTGTGTGTGTGTGTGTGTGTGTGTGTGTGTGTGTGTGTGTGTGTGTGTCTCTCTCTCTCTCTCTCTCTCTCTCACTCGCTTATTTCCTCCACCTTCAGAACGCACTTTTTCCTCCATTCCTCAAGTATTTTCGCTCCTCGCAGAGACCCCCAGCAATCCAACCCTCTCCCCCTCTCTCCCCTCCCTCCCTCTCTCTCTCCCTCCGGCCAGGAACGCCAGGTATGCGGGCGGCGCGGAAGATAGATCTCATTTAGCGGTTTATGAAATATTAACGCGCGTGAGAAGGTGCCATGATTTAGGATGGGCCGGGCCTTCCCCTCTCTCCCCTTCCCCTCTCTCCGCTTCCCCTCTCTCCCCTTCCCCTCTCTCTCTCTCTCTTACCCTCTCTCACTTTCCTCTCTCCTCCTCGCTTCTTTATCTATCGTCACTCCCTCTTCCTTCATTCGTTCGTCTCCCATCTCCCGCCTCTTCATCTTTCTTTCTAGCTCCAAGAAGGAAAAAAAAGGGGGAAGAAAAGGATGGGAGATATGATGAAGGGTGATGCTAAGTAGGGCGTGGCTCATTTTGTCTTCATCTATTTGGGTGATGATAATGGTGATGACGATAACGATGATGGAGGTGATGTAGGTGGGTGTTGATGGCGACGAAGAGGAGGAGGAGGAAAAGGTAAAGGAGGAAGACGAATAGGGTTAAAATGGTGATGATATTGATAAAGATGCTTCGGAAGATAATGATGGTGTTAATGGTGAAGATAGTGATGATGATGGAGGTGAGATGGGTGTTGTTGGCGACGAAGAGGAGGAGGAGGAGGAGAAGGTAGAGGAGGAAGACGAAGAGGATGAAGATGGTGACGATATTGATAAAGATGCCTCGGAAGATAATGATGGTGTTAATGGTGAAGAAGATAGTGATGATGATGGAGGTGAGGTGGGTGTTGATGGCGACGAAGAGGAGGAGGAGAAGGTAGAGGAGGAAAACGAAGAGGGTGAAAATGGTGACGATATTGATAACGATGGTGTTTATGGTGGAGAAGATAGTGATGATGATGGAGGTGAGGTGAGTGTTGATGGCGACGAGAAAGAGGAGGAGGAGGATAAAGACGGGGAAGAAGAGGGTGAAGATGGTGATATTGATAAAGATGTTTCGAAAGATAGTGATGATGATGATGATGATGATGATGATGATAGTGATGAGTCGTAGGGTTCACCATCCAGGTAATCGATCATCGGCTCATTAAGCTCAGGTGTTTGGTATTGATTGGTTCATTCTCCACTTCTTTTATTACCTGAGTTGGCAGGATAGGGAGAAAGGGAAGGAGGAAGGGGGGAGGGAGAGGAGGGGGAGGAAGAGGAGGAGGGGAGCGGAGGAAGAGGAGGTAGAGTAAGATATAAAAAGGTTAATAAATAGAAGGAATATTACATGGAAAAGAGAATGGTTGAAGGGAAAGGAGGAAGAAGGGAGAGAAGAGAATAGGTGGAGGATGAGGAGGAGGTGGAGGATATAGATACAAGACTTCACTACAGATGGAAGGGATGTGGAAGGGGGAAAGATGGGACGGACGTATAGATGAAGAAGGGAAGATAACTGAATAACTAAATGAAAAAAGGAATAAAAAGAGGAAGTGGAAGAAGGGATGAGAGGCTTAGGATGTGATGGTGGAGGTGGAGGAGGAGGGAAGTGGAAGAGAAAAGAGAGACGAGAGTGGAGAAAAAAGAAGAAGTGTGATAAAGGTGGAGGAAAAGTGACTGCAATGATGAGGAGAATGTGGAGAGACTATGTGGTGGTGGTGGTGGTGGTGGAGGTGGTGGTGATGAAGTGGAGGAGGTGGAGGGCTAGGCGAGGTGACAAAAGGAGGTGTTGGAAGTTTATGGCTCCTCCTCCTTCATAAACGCACCTCCTCCTCCTCCTCCTCCTCCTTCTCCTCTTCCTCCTCTTATTCAGCTTCCACCACACCAGAATATTAAAATTAAACCTCTTGACTTCTCTCTCTCTCTCTCTCTCTCTCTCTCTCTCATCCGGGTTACTTGTTGAGGACACACAGATATCGGAAAGACATAAAAGAATGGAAAGAAGAGAGAATGGAAAAGAAGAAGGAAAAGATGGAAAAAGAGAAAAACAAGGTTGCTACGTATGATGACGCAATGCAAAATAGGAGTAAAGGAGAAGAATGAAGAAGAAGAAAGAAGTAGAAAGAACAAATAAAGAAAATAAAAGTTAAAAAGAACGAGAGCATAAGAAAGAAGAAGAAAGATCGAGGAAAACTAAGTTGAAATTAGGTAAAGAAAAAGAAAGAAAAAAAGAGAAGGAATGAATCAGGTTACACAGGACATTAAATTCCCTCCTCCTTCTCCTCTTTCTCCTCCTCCTCCTTCTTCACTGACACTAAGAGATTTCACTGCAATTCCTCTTAACCTATCCTCATCTTTCCACCTTACCATTCACTGCCATCACCACCACCATTCCTACCCTTTCCCCTTATCTTTCCCTTGCCCCCTTTCTCTTCCCCATGCGCCCCGCCCCGCCCCGCCCCGCCCCAGCCCCGCACACCATCCACTTGTAATGAAACCAATCGGCGAGAACATTTATTATTCAAGAAACGTGACTATATACGGGTCGCGGCGCTGACTTCTATCCGGGTTGTGATCGCTGGAGGGAGCTACGAGGGTGGGGGAGGTGGAGGGGGGAGGGGGGGGCAGGGAAGGGCACAGGAAGACGAAACTAACAGGATCAAATGGGAGACACGAAGCTCTGATGTCCCCCCTTCCCCTTTCCTCTTCCTTCGTTCCTCCTCCCCTCCCCTCCCCTCCCCCTCCTTGTGAAGTTTCAAAGGTCTCTCTCTCTCTCTCTCTCTCTCATACATCTTATATCTTCATAAAAATCTGCCTTAGAAATACAATGAAAGTAAATAATATGCAAAATAATCTTTTTTTTACTTATTTTTCATTCATCGCTGAAAAAAAGAGAATTCTAGCCAATAGCGAAGAAGCATCATTATCATCTGGACCAATCAAAACCTTCTGCTCTTCCACCAATCAGAAGCCAAGACTCCCGTAGCTTACCCAATCACAAGTCAGATGATTAAATACTCTAAACTTTGTACTAATTCATTGTTACTGGTTACCTCCTAAGCCTCCTCCTCTTCCCCTTCATCTTCCTCCTCCGCTTTTTCCTCCTCCTCTTCATACTACTACTATTACTAATTCTTTTCTTCTTTTCGGCTATTCTTCATCTTCTATTTCTTACTGTTTATTCTTCTTCTTGTCCTCCTCCTCTTTCTCTTTTCTTCTATTTTCTTCTTTCCTTTATTAAAATCTTCTACCTTTAATTTAATACGTTTGTCTTTCCTTACCTCTTCCATTGTTCACTTTGTCATTCTCTAATCACTATTTTCTTTATATTGTGTGTGTGTGTGTGAGAGAGAGAGAGAGAGAGAGAGAGAGAGAGAGAGAGAGAGAGAGAGAGAGAGAGAGAGAGAGAGAGAGAGAGAGAGAGAGAGAGAGAGAGAGAGAGAGAGAGAGAGAGAGAGAGAGAGAGAGAGAGAGAGAGAGAGAGAGAGAGAGAGAGAGAGAGAGAGAGAGAGAGAGAGAGAGAGAGAGAGAGAGAGAGAGAGAGATAACCTGTAGATAAGAAACAAAAAAATATATAAATACATCTTTTTTTCAATAAGGGAAAGAATGAGGTGTTTTACAAGGAAGGGAAGAGAGAGATAAAGGATAATAAAAGAGAGGAAGAGAGAGGAAGGGAGGAAAGAAAAACAATAAATATGGAGAAGAGAGAAAGGAGTAATGACAAAAAGGGGAAAAGAAGTGTTGGAAGCAAATAAAAACTCTCTCTCTCTCTCTCTCTCTCAGGTGAAAGCCTAAGTGCATCTTCAGGTGAATCTACGTGACGTCAGCAACTTCCCTACTTGAACGAGAGAGGGAGGGAGAGAGGGAGAGGGAGAGGGAGAGTGGAAGGGAGAGGTGGAGGGTGCTTACAAGACTCACCACTCACCCTCCAACACCCTGATTCTGACACCTTCTCCTCCTCCTCTTCCTCCACCTCCTCCTTCTCCTCGTCTCTTCTCCTCTCTTCTCCTTTCCTACAAACTTTATATCCCTTATTCTTTCTGATGGACCTTCTACAGTAATTTCTTCACTTCCTTTTGTTATTTTCTATTCTTGTTTTAACTTTTTACATAAGTTTTCTTTTTTTTTTTAGTTCGTTTTTCTTAATTTCCTTTTCTTCGTTCTCTCAATCGTCTCCTCTTATCACCCTCTTTATCCCCCTCCTTCACCTCCCCCTCCTCCTCCTCTTCCTCCTAGTCCTCCTCCTCCTACTCTTCCTAAGCGGTCATTGGTAACAGGTGTCGCCTCTCAAGGTGATGGTGGTGGTAGGGGAGGAGGTGGAGGAGGAGGCGGTGGTGATGGTGATTGTAGTGGTCGTGGTGGTGATGGGGATGGTGGTGGTGAGAATGGTGGAGATGATGGCATCAGTCCACCACCACTAACACACCACCACCACCACCACCACTAAGCCTGTCCCTTGGTGATGTTGTTTTTGATGGTGGAGGTGATGGTGTTACTACTACTACTACCACGATTACTACTACTACTACTACTACTACTACTACTACTACTACTACTACTACAAGAACTACACCACCACCAAAAAAAAACCCAGTAACAACAATGACTACAACTACTACTACTGCCACCACAATCACCACCATCACAACCACCACCACCACCACCACCACCATCACCACCACCACCAGACAAAACACGACAAAGTGACGTTCATTTACCTTGACGTTCTCGCATTTCCCTCCAGATGGCTCCTCCTCCTCCTCCTCCTCCTCCTCCTCCTCCTCCTCCTCCGCATACCTGTACAAGAAAAGCGATTAAATACGATTAAAGAAGATAACAGTGATGAGAGAGAGACTGCAAAGGGGAGATAATGGCCGCTCTCTCTCTCTCTCTCTCTCTCTCTCTCTCTCTCTCTCTCTCTCTCTCTCTCTCTGCTATTTTTTCCTCCTTTTTTTTCCTCCTCTCTCCTTTCCCTTTTTCCTCCCTTCTCTCCTTCCTTCCCTCCATCTTCTATTCTCTCTCTTCCTCCCTCTTTCCTCTTTCCTCCGTTCCTCATTTTCTCTCTCATTATCGTCAACCGTTGATAAATGAGAGAGAGAGAGAGAGAGAGAGAGAGAGAGAGAGAGAGAGAGAGAGAGAGAGAGAGAGAGAGAGAGAGAGAGAGAGAGAGAATACAAAAAAGAATAAGAATACGAAAATACGACAGTGATGACGATGACGAAGAGGAAGAAAAGACAGAAAAGAAAAAAGACAAACACACACAAAGGGAAAAGAATCTACTGATACCTTAAAAATATAAATAAAGAAAAGTAAAAGAGAGGAAAGGAAAAAAGAATAGAGAAAAGAAGAGAGAAGAGAAATACAGAGAGGCAAGGGACACAGTAAAAATAGAGAAGATAATAAGTAGAAAAATGGGGTGATAAGGGAGAGGACAGGAAACGAAAGGAAGAGGAGTAAAGATGAGAAGAAGAGAGAAAAGAGGAGAAAAACGAAGGCTAGGGACGCAAGAGGCTTCAAAAAGAGAATAGAAGAAAAAAAAAAGTTGAGAAAGAGAGAGGAGAGGAATTGAAGAAGGAAAAGGAAAAGAGATGAAAGAGAAGAAAAGAAAAGAGAAGAGAAGAGAGAAGAGGAAAAGAAGGAAGGCTCGGGACGCAGGTGGCTTAGAAAAGAGAATTGAAGAAAAAAAGAGGTGAGGAAGAGAGAGGAGAGGAACGGAAGAAGGAAAAAGAGAGGAAAGAGGAGAAAAGAAGAAGAGAAGAGGAGAGAGAAGAGGAAAACAACGAAGGCAAGGGACGCAGGAGACTTAGAAAAGAGAATAGAAGAAAAAAAAAGGTAAGGAAGATAGGAGAGTGATGGAAGGAAAAGGAAAAGAGAGGAAGGGAAAGAAAGACGAAAGAAGAGAAAAGAAGAGAAGAGAGAAGAGTAAAACAGAGAAGTCTCGGGACGCAGGAGGGGAGAGGACAGGATATGAAAGGAAAAGAAAGAAAAGGAAGAGAGGAGAGGAAAGAGGAGATGAGAAGAGAGAGAGAAGAGGAAAACAAGGAAGGGTAGGGACACAGTAGATTTTAAGAGGAGAGATCAGTAGAGAAAAAGGAGTGAGGAGGGAAGAAGAGAGGAACGGAAGGAAAAGAGAGGAAAGCAAAGAAAGAGGAAAGAAGAGAAGAGAAGAGTAAAGAAGAAGAAAACAACAAAGGATACTTAGAGAAAAGAAAAGAAGAAAAAAGGGAGATGAGCAGGTGAAAGGAAAGGAAACGGTAGGAAAAGAAAGAAAATGAAGAGAGACGAGTATAGGAAAGGAGAGAGAAGAAGAAAGGAAAGGAAACGGTAGGAAAAGAAAGAAAATTAAGAGAGAAGAGTAGGAAAGGAGAGAAGAGAGGAGAAGAGGAGAGGAAAACAAGGAAGGCACGGGACGCAGGAGACTCTCACCTGAGTTTTAATCAAGAGAATGAGATGAAACAGCTGGTCGCCCAGAGTCCCCAGGGTGGCGCGGCGATAGGGTCGACCACCACCCAGGGAAACACGGGGATTCTCGACCTTACGGAGCACGCGCTGTTGTTTTTAATTTATTTGGAATCAAGTTTTCATCCGGCAATTATTATTCACCTGTGTATGCTAATTTGGGAGGAAGGACGGGCTAAGTGAGGGGAGTAATCAGGGGGGGGGGGAGAGGGAGAGGGGAGAGATTATTTTACGTACACACAAAGCGCTTCTCTCTCTCTCTCTCTCTCTCTAACAATAAGGTGCGTGGTAATATTGTATTTGTAACATATGACTTTTTTTCTTTAATGAGGAGGAGGAGGAGGAGGAGGAGGAAGAAGAGGGGAGAAGAGGGAATGAATGGAAAGGAGAGGGAAGGAAAGAAAATTTAATGAAAGGAGAAGAAAGATGAGAAGAAATGAGAGGAGAGAAGAAAGAAAGGAAGAGAAGACGAGGAAAAGGAGGAGGAGGAGGAGGTGGAACACAAAGTAACACAGAGAAAGAACAAACAACAGCAGACTTGATGGTCCTTACGAGGCTGTTTGTGACAAGCTACACTAACTATCTAATCAAAGGTGGAAGATGAAGGACAGCAAAGGCGAAGGCTCCTCCCCACCCCCCCATCCCTCCAGCCAAAGCTGGCAGGAAAGGAAAAAGAACCATGCAGCATGGAAAAACTGCATGGAAATTATGTCGAAAAGAGGAAAGAACTACCATTACTGCTACCACTAACCTAGTGATAAAAACGGACAAGGACACCAGTATTCGAAAGAACTTAACGTTATTACGACAATGAGTAATATCTTATTTGCTGGTTGGATTCAAAATACTTGTCTAATCTATTCTTCCGTGTTAATGTTACTGAATCCTTTAAACATTTTAAACACTTCTATTAGATCGCCTCACATTCTTCGTTTTGATAGGCTGAATAAATTTACTTCTTTAAGCCTTTGTTCATAAGATAATTTTTTTAACCTAGGAATCATTTTTGTTACACTCCGTTGAACCCGTTCCAACTTTTCTACATCTTTTCTGTAATAAGGAGACCAAAACTGTACACAGTACTCTAGACGGGGTCGAACCAACGAATTATACAGTTTTAATATTACTTTTTCCGATTTATTATTAAAGACTCGTCCGATGAAGCCAACCAATTTGTTTGCAGTTTTAACTACCTCTGAACAATGCTGACCGGGTTTTAAATCGCTTGATATAGTGATTCCAAGATCCTTTTCTTTACTTACTGCAGAAAGTTGTTGGCCATTCATTACGTACCGAACGCGATTGTTATTTTTTCCGATGTGCAACACTTTACATTTGTCAACGTTAAATTTCATTTACCACTGATTGGCCCAACGTGCAAGTCGATCTAGATCTGATTGTAAAGCTTCTTCGTCGAGTGTCGCAGTTACTTTACAAGCAATTTTTGTGTCATCAGCAAATTTTGATACTTTGCAAGTGAGCCCATCATCGATATCATTAACATAAATTAAGAAGAGCATGGGGCCAAGCACTGATCCTTGAGGTACGCCGCTTCTGACATCGAGCCAGTTAG
>NC_066513.1:12982709-12985209 GCF_024679095.1 Eriocheir sinensis | reverse complement strand
ACAAATGCCGAAGTAAAATAAGACGCGTTTTTTTATAAAGATAATGGAACGATGTATATAAAAATAGTACATAATCTACATAATAGTAAATAATCTTATTAAATATTCATGCTATTTATTCCCAATTACTCTTATCAACAAGTGGATATAATTTTAAATAAAATATAACGATAAAAAAAAAACCTTAGTGCGATGGAGTACTTAAATTCAACATTCCTGGCGTTACTGGTAATACATTTTGCTTGATTCTTAATCGGATCCCGTGCACTGCTGATGAAGACAGTGTTACCAGACACACTACTTTGCTGCTCCTTTCTGCTGTGCTTTTCGCTGCCAGCACTGTGCCGGGACGGACGTGTGGCGAAGGTGACGCCCACCAGCACATATTCAAATTGTTAACTGTGACCTGGAGGATGAGCGCCCCACACGGTACTCTGGGAGGTTCTATAACTAATTATATATTTTATGAAGTAATGAAAGTCCTAATTCCAGAAGTGCTTATCAGACCAGTTTCGTGGAACAAGATGAACGAAGAGCATGAACCCATTATGTGTTCAATATCGTTCTCGCGCAGCAGGGCCAGCGACCCTCAGAGTCAGCTGCCTCCTGCTACATTGACAAGTCTTGAGATCCGAGGCAGACGTACCGACATCATGGCTGCCCCGTGCTGGGCGGTGCACGGCTCCTGCTGGGGCAGCTGTGGGCGCCCTGCCACAGCCTCCCCTCGGCCCGTGCCACAAGTGCACGGGTAGCAGGACCCGGCACGAAATAGGTGAAGAAAATAAATGAGTGACGGCGGCGGCTGTGTTACGCTGCTCCCGTGTTATCAAGATCTGAGAGAGGCGGAGGGAGTGAGGGAGAGAGAGAGGGAGAAACGGAGAGAGAGAGAAAGTGAGGGTGTGGCTCTTTCCCATCAGCTGTGCACAGACCCAGCCCCCCCATCGCGGTTTATACGCACTCACACGCGCGCACGGGAAGCGGCAACGCAAATTCTGTGCCAAGGAAGTCACTAATAACGCAACAATTAGACAATAAGTTCGACTTTCTCTTATCTCTAGATGGCGGTAGTCCTGCGCGCATCATCCGGGTGTTGGCGGCCACACGGAGGCTTTGCACACCCACCCGGCACACAGGCACCGCCATGAGGCCTTCGGGCACGCCTGGGCGCAACGGGGACACCGAACCCACAAAAAATGGGGCGCAGGGAGGGAAAAAGGTACAGCATCTAGATGTGCGCAGAAGGCGGTTGCCGAGATGCGCATAATGAAGACAGTGTTTATCACGTTCTGTTGCACTGTGCACATACCTTTTCGACGAAACAAGTCACTCTGCGGTGACTCTGGAGCCCGCTTGTCCCGCCCGCGGGGAGGGGGCGGGACGCAGGCCGCAAATTCCAGCCGAAAACAGCAGAAAACACGGCCACACCTGCTCACACCTCCTTCACCTCCTTCTCTCCAACCTTGTCACTCCCTCCTGTGGTGACGTCACGGCAGACACACACCTGTGTTACAGCAAATGGTTGCCTTGCCAGGTGCATCAAAAGAATTGGGTCGGCGGCGCGGCGGCCCACCGTGCACTGCCCAGCACGCGGCGGGTTTTGGCGACACTTGTTGGAGTGGCCGTGACGGCGCTGTTCAGGGCCAGGTCGTGCAGACAGTGGCGAACAGCGGCCAGGAACACTGCCTCCCGCAGCCGCACCCTTCACTGGTCACGTCCTTCCCTATATATTCGAATGAGATTTTTTTAACACAATTTTCCTCCTCGGTTTTCCCCCTTTTTTCTCCCGTCTGGAGGGTTGTTTATTAACTCTTTTCTACATGCTATTCATCTCACTAATGCTACTCAATCTTTCCTTTAGCTTTTTTCTTTCATAATCCTCCTTCCATCTCCCCTGAAATTGCATATTTTTCCGCTTTTAAAAAGCTTAGATCAACATCTTTGGAGGGTGTCCTTCAGTGTGTGTGTGTGTGTATGTGTGTGTGTGTGTGTGTGTGTGTGTGTGTGTGTGTGTGTGTGTGTGTGTGTGTGTGTGTGTGTGTGTGTGTGTGTGTTGGTGAATATGTGCGTGTGCGTGCGTCACTGCGTGCATTTGTGTGTACGTGTTGATTTCAAATATCGATATTTTAAAGAGATTAGGTGGGAAAAAAGTTGTATACAGGAAAAACGAAATATACTAGATACAGAATAAAAGTTAAAAAGTCAGCACTAACTTCTTTTTTCTTTATTGTTGCTCCTGGTCCTCCTGCCCCGCTGTCTAATGCCCCAGATAAACTCACGGCGCAGCGGCACAAGTGGTATAGTGCGATGGTCAAGTGTTCGAGACCCAGCTTGGCGCCACTCATCGGGGGAGGCAGCATTTTTTCGTGACCTTAACTAACTGACCTTACGAGGTTATGTTCCCATTATAAAAATGAAAAAACATGGTTACTGTCCAACACTGTCACACACCAACCCCCCCCCCCCCCCCCTACACACACACACACACACACACACACACACA
>NC_066513.1:12950209-12977709 GCF_024679095.1 Eriocheir sinensis | reverse complement strand
CTCGTCTGCTCCAAGGTTTAGTGGACGGAAAACTGATTGAAATAGCGATATAACCGTCTCGTTGGCATTAAGGAGTCGTAATGAAGTGGAAGGCAAACTTAACTAAACAGACTCTACATGTTTCCTGATTAACTGAAGTACATTGACTCATTACAAGCTCATTTACATCATTAACTACCTACCTACCTACCTAACTAACTAACTAACTAACTAACTAACTAACTAACTATCTGACTGACTGACTGACTGACTGACTGACTATATGTTTCCCGAAATTATCAGACGAACACAGACTCTTCCAAATCTCCCCACTGTCTACCTTCACCTCCACTAAATCACCATCACCTTTCTCATCATCACCACTATCATCATCACAACGCAAGGAAGCAGGGGAATAGTGATGTGTGAAGTAGTAGATGGAGGAAGAGGAAGAGGAAAACGAAGCAGAGGAAGAGGATGAGAAGTGAAGTTGATAAAGGTAGATAAGATGGTTTCCTCGTAGCAGGTGAGAGGAAGCAACAAGGAGAGGTAGATTAGAGGAGAGGAGACGAGATAACTTGGAGTAACTCTGAGAAAAAGCGTGAAAGTAACAGGTGTGTGGGGCTAAAAATATACGAAAAAGTTATAGGTAGAGAAGATAAATAAAGACGAAGAAGAAGAAATAAATGAAGAATTGAAAGAAGGCGAAGATAAAATAAAAGTAGAAATGAGAGAAGATGAAAAACTTTGTGAGGCTAAGAATATATGAAAAATTACAAGGAAAAGAAGATGGATAAAAAACGAAAGAAAAAAACAAAACCAAATGTAAGAGGAATTGAAATAAGATGAAGAAGAAGAATTAAAAAAAAAATGAAATAAGAGATGATGAAGAAGAACTTTGTGAGGCTTAGAAAATATATGAGAAAGGACAAGGAAAAGAAGATAAGTAAAGACCAAGAAGAAGAAATAATGGAAGAATAATTGAAAGTAGACGAAGAAGAAAAACTATTAAAAGAAGAATTGAAAGAGACCGGAGAAGAAAACCTATGAAAAAAAAATAAGACGAAAAATAAAAAGTACAAAACAACCAACAAAAATACAAAACAGCAGCAACAACAACAACAACAACATAAAACCCCATACCACTACCACCACCACCACCACCACCACCAGCATCAACAACAAACGTGAGATAGGGGAAGGGAAGCGTCCATGAGAATTTCCTGCAACCGAGAGCGTCCTGTCCCAACACATGCCAGGCAGGACGCACCGCAGGACACCCTCAGCACGCTGCTTGGTGCCCCTTGGTAGCGTGTTCTAGTCGCACGATGCTGGAACAAGTGTCGTTTCAGTGTGTTAGTTGGTTGGTTGGTTTTAAGTTAGTGAGACAATAGATGTTGATAAGCATAATGGTAAACTTGCCGCACCTGCTGTTACTAATATTGTTGTTGTTGTTGTTGTTGTTGTTGTTGTTGTTGTTGTTGTTGTTGTTGTTGTTGTAGTGGTAGTTGTTGTTGCTACTGCTCCTGTTACTATACTACTACTACCTACTACTACTACTACTACTACTACTACTACTACTACTACTATTACTACTACTACAACTGTACTACTGTTGCTACAACTACTACTACTACTACTACTACTACTACTACTACTACTACTACTACTACTACCACCACTATAACTACTACTACTATCACCACCATTTCCACTATTACTACTACAAGGACGACTACAAATACAATGTTACTATTATTATCATTATTATCATCATTATTATTTTCGTTATCATTACCATTATCATTAACTTCATTGTCTTTCCTTTTATATATATAAAAAAAAAAACATTAATAAAAAAAATATCAACAACAAAACGCCGCCTCGCCCCAAACACGACATTTTCCAACAATAGAAGAAAAAAAAGACACGAAAACAAAGACGCAAAAAGTAATAACAAATGGAAAAAAAGAAAGAAAAGTGTCGCTCCCTTTCTCTCCACTTTACTCCGAGACAGAAGTTTATATTAACCCAACTGCCACCTGTCTCTCTCTCTCTCTCTCTCTCTCTCTCTCTCTCTCTCTCTCTCTCTCTCTCTCTCTCTCTCTCTCTCTCTCTCTCTCTACTGTCTCCCTTTGATATCATTTTTGGATGCCATAAAAAAACAAAAAAATAATTAAAAAGAGAAAGATAAGATAACAAAACTAAAGAATGAAAAGAAGGGAGATAAAGAACGAGGAGGTAGAATGACAAAAATAACGAAATAATAAGAATCTAAAAACAGAGAGAGAAAGGAATAAAAATAAAAGGGAAGAAACGAGAGAAGGAGGAGGAGAAGGAGAAGGAGAACGAAGAGGACAAGGATGAGGAAGAAGAGGTAAAGAAGAGAAGGATAATATTGCACGATGAAGATAGGGAAGGATGAAGAAGAAGATAAAGAGAATAGGAGGAAGGATGAAGAAGAGGAAGAGATGAAAGAGGAACTGGAGGAGTCGGAGTCTGCGTCTAAGTCGGAAGAGAGAAAAGAGGGAAGAGAGAGAGGGAGAGGGAATGAGAGAGGGGAGGGAAGGAGGGGAAGGGAGTGGGAGGAATGAGAGGGGAGAGAAATGAGGTTGTTGGTGGAGCCTCTGTTTCCTGGTCTTGTTAGCAGAGGTAGCGAGAAAATGCTGGAACTTTATGATGAAGTTGTTCGGTGAAGTTCAGATGTTACCAACCTGGAGAAGAAATGAATGGGGGGGGGGGAGGGAGAGGAGGGAGAGAGGAGAGGGGGAAGAGGAGGGAAGAGGGGGAAGGGAATGGAGCGATGAAGGAAGAAGAGGGGGGAGGGTAAAGAGGGATGAAACGTGGATAAGAGGAGGGAGGAGAGAGAATGGAGAAGAGAGAGAGAGATAGACGGAGGTAAGAACAGAAGGAGGAGGAACTGAGGGATGAAAAAGGAGATAAGAATTAAGGAAATGAGACAAAAGGAAGAGGGAGAGGGAAAGATGTATAAGGAAGAAAAAAAAAAAGAAAGACTGCGGGAAGAGAAAATGGATAGATGGAAGAAAGAGAAGATGTAGAGATAGAATAAGAGGAGAGGGAGAGAAGGAAGGAAGGGAAGAGGGAGCAACTAACAGGGAATCGACGAAAATGGAGGAAAGAATGAAGAAGAGGAAAAAGGGACGAAGAGGAGGAGAGGGAAGACAAGATATAGAGATTAAAGAACACGAAGAAAATTAAGAGAAAGAAAAGGTGAGAAAACTGGAGCTATGTGTGAGTGTGGACGTGAAATAAACAAGACAAAAAAAATGATAAAGCAAAACAAAACAAAACAAACAAAACAGACAAACAGACAAAAGGTGAGAGGGAAAACTTCAGCGCAATAATAAAAGACAAACAAAACAGAGAGCCGGATAAAAATAATTAGCGACCCAACAATAAAAGAATAAAAGAGGGCAATAAAGTGTGTGTGTGTGTGTGTGTGTGTGTGTGTGTGTGTGTGTGTGTGTGTGTGTGTGTGTGTGTGTGTGTGTGTGTGTGTGTGTGTGTGTGTGTGTGTGTGTGTGTGTGTGTGTGTGTGTGTGTGTGTGTGTGAGAGAGAGAGAGAGAGAGAGAGAGAGAGAGAGAGAGAGAGAGAGAGAGAGAGAGAGAGAGAGAGAGAGAGAGAGAGAGAGAGAGAGAGAGAGAGAGAGAGAGAGAGAGAGAGAGAGAGAGAGAGAGAGAGAGAGAGAGAGAGAGAGAGAGAGAGAGAGAGAGAGAGAGAGAGAGGAAAAAATAAAGAAAATAGGAACAGCAATATGGCGGCGGTAAGGCTTCAGACCTGCGCTTAGACTTTCAGGTAATCTTCTGTCGCCACCTCGTCGCCATGGAGACCTGCCACACCCTCCTCCTCCTCCTCCTCCTCCTCTTCCTCCGTCTGTCCCTCCCATTTTTCTCCGTCTTCGACCCTCCCTTGCTTTCCTTTCCTTTTCCTCCTCTTTCTTATTCGACTTTTATAATTCTGTCTGTGTCTGTCTGTTTGTCTGTCTTTTCTTGCTCTTTCTCTTCATTGTCTTCTACTATCTTGTCCTCCTCCTCTTCATTCCTCCTTTTTCTTTTTTCTTTTTGTCCTTTTTTCTTATTTTTTTCTTTTTCAAATAATTTTCCTTCTTTTTTCAGACTATTTTCCATTATTTTATTTTAGGTCTGTTAATTAAAGACATAAATGTGTGTGTATATGTGTGTGTGTGTGTGTGTGTGTGTGTGTGTGTGTACGTCTCTCTCTCTCTCTCTCTCTCTCTCTCTCTCTCTCTCTCTCTCTCTCTCTCTCTCTCTCTCCAAGCTTCGTGTACCTTAGCTCAAAACAACAGACCTGGTTTTCTCTCAACATTTAGTCCGCCCTGAAACCCCAAACCTCTCCTCCTCCTCCTCCTCCTCCGCCTCCTCCTCCCCATTCTCCGCCTCCTACTCCTTCTCCTCCTCCACTTTACAAATTCATAGCGGGCCCGCCGAGGCAGCGCTGCGGGGCTCATAATAAACAAAATTGGAAGCGAGACGACCGCGCGTCCTCTCTCACACACACCAATAAATATTCAGCAGAAACAAGGTAACGAAAAAACTTAATCAACTTGTAAGCGGAGAAGGTGAGGGACGGAGGAGGGAGGGAGAGGGGGTAGGAGAGGGTAAGGAGAGAGGGAGCTAAGGAGGAGCTAGAGAGGGAGGTAAACAGGAGGGAGAAAAGAAAATGTGAGAAGAAGAAGGGTTGGAGAGAGAAAGGTAAGGAGAGTGAAGGAAAGAAGGATAGGGAGGGAGGGAAACAGGGTGGTAAGAAGGAGAAGTAGGAAGGAAAGGAGAATCAGATAGGGAGGGAGAGAATGGGAGAGGAATGAAGGTAAGGAAAATTAGGAAAAGATGGGAGAGGTAGGTGAGGAGAAAAGGAGGAGGAGGGAAGAGAAAAGAGGAAGAGGGAAGAAAGAGGAGACAGAGAAAAGGTAAGACCCGAAAGTTTTAATGATTAGCAAAGAAGACATTTAGCAACTGGAAGAAAAGGTAACGTAAAGAGAGAAGGAGAAATAGGAGGAAGAAGGGAGGGGAGGAAGGATGAAGAAGAAGAGAGCAGGAGAAAATGAATTAAAAGAACACGAAAGGAAAAAAATAAGAGACAAAGTTTAACAAGAAGAGAGAAAGAGAAAAAAAGAATTACAAGAACACGAAAGAAAAAAAGAGACAAAGCTAAACAAGAAGAGAGAAAGAGAAAAAAGAATTACAAGAACACGAAAGGAAAAAAATAAGAGACAAAGCTAAACAAGAAGAAGAAGAGAGAAAGAGAAAAAAGAATTACAAGAACACGAAAGAAAAAAAAAAGAGAGACAAAGGTAAACAAGAAGAAGAGAGAAAGAGAAAAAGAATTACAAGAACACGAAAGAAAAAAAAAAGACAAAGCAAAACAAAACAAAAATAAAGAAGGAAATAAGAAAAAGAATATTAACGAGAATGATCATGAGAAGGTAAAAAATAAAAGAAAATTATAATATGAAGAAGAAAGTAGATTTGTTTGTGGAGGGAAAAAGACGTGTTTGTTTTGCTTTGTTTTGTTTGCCTTATAAGTTGTTTTGGATTTATTTTGTAGTTCATGAAAACTCTCTCTCTCTCTCTCTCTCTCTCTCTCTCTCTCTCTCTCTCTTCTTCTTTCTTCTTTCTTTCTTCTTTCTTTCTTTCTCTCTCTCTTCTTTCTTTCTTTGTCTCTCTCTCTCTCTCTCTCGTCAATTCCAGATACATCACCGTCTGTAATCCTCCAGTTAATTCAACACCCAACAGGTTCAATCCCACACGTCACCTATCACCACCACCACCACCACCACCGCCACTACCACCACCACCACCGCTACTATTACCAACACCAGGTCCACTACTATCACCACCGACCATTTCCCTCATAACCACTACAGCCACCATAACCATTCCCCTCGTCATCACCATCACAACCATCACCACTCTCACCTTCAATCCTGAACTATGAAATTAAACATCACCATCTCCATGACTATCACCATTAAAGCTTACAAAGAAAATAAATGAAGTTAGAACAAAAAAAATAAAGTCCTGCATTAAAAGAAAAAGGAAAATACGAAAAAATAATTGGAACGGAAGAATATTAAATTTGTAAACGAAAACCATTTGAGAGAGAGAGAGAGAGAGAGAGAGAGAGAGAGAGAGAGAGAGAGAGAGAGAGAGAGAGAGAGAGAGAGAGAGAGAGAGAGAGAGAGAGAGAGAGAGAGAGAGAGTCGGTCTACCCCCCCTCCCCCCCCCTCTACATCAATGTCACGGCGGCTAACACAGTAATTGCAAGAAAGAGGCATGCCCGTGTGTCTCAGGGAGGAGGAGGAGGAGGAGGGAGGGGGGGAAGGGGGGGGGAAGGGGGGCGCTTATAGCCACTCTTATTGGCTCCCGGTTTGGGCTAAGAGTGAAGAGAAAGGGAAGGAAGATTCTTGTGTGTGTGTGTGTGTGTGTGTGTGTGTGTGTGTATGTGTAGTAGTAGTAGTAGTAGTAGCAGTAGTAGTAGTAGTAGTAGCAGTAGTAGTAGAAGTAGTAGCAGTAGAGCGAAGCAGTGGTTTGCGTTGTAGTAGTAGTAGTAGTAGTAGTTTTTGGGTAGGCGGTGGCTGAACAGATAGTAAGACGGCCCAGCGTTCAGGAGGACGCGAGTTCAATCCCCGACTGGTGCCACCAAGCTGGGATTTTTCAGCCGCCGCCGAGTGGCTTAAAACTACCCACATGCTGTCCAGAAGACCACCTATCAACCCGGACTCTAGATTCTAGGATTAAAGATGAGCTCCGGGAGGGCAGCATGAGCCAGTGCAAGATGGCGCCTCTATAAACACTCGCCTGCGCCAGAACGGGCTGGGCCGACCATCAGGACCCACCGGGAAGAAGCCTTGGACCTACCATCAGGATCCACCGGGAAGAAGCCTACCGGCGCAATAGCCCAAGACGTAAAAAAAAAAAAAAAAAAATGTAGTAGTAGTAATAGTAGTAGTAGTAGTAGTACTAGTAGTAGGAACAAGGCAAGGTTTAAAATTTCAGTGTGGAGAATAAGTAAATGAGTAAATGTGGATAGGATAGGATAAAGGAGTTAATGAGTATGGATTGGACGATAAGAGGGACAGGATAGGGAGCAAAAAGTGGATAGGGTAATAACACGTTGGAGAGGGGAGGCAGAGGGTGTGGATAGGGGAGTAAGAAGGAGTGGATAGGGGAGCAACAGTGTGGAGAGGGAAGCAAGGAGTGGATGGGAGAGATAAGGGGATAGGCGAAAGGAGTGGAGAGGGCGGAAATAATGTAATAAGTAGAGAGAAAAAGTGGATAGTAGAGTAAAAGGGAGTTTGTAAGGGAGTAAGGGAGAGGATAGGGCGGAAAAAGGGAAAGGGAATGAGGAGAAACAGTGTGGATAGGGAGGTAAGAGTAAAAGGGAGTGGATAGGGTGGAAAGAGGGAGTATATAAGGGAGTAAGGGAGAGGATAGGGCGGAAAGAGGGAATAGGTGAGGGAGAAAGTGTGGATAGAGGTAAAAGTAAAAGGGAGTGGATAGGGTGGAAAGAGGGAGTTTATAAGGGAGTAAGGGAGAGGATAGGGTGGAAAGAGGGAAAGGGAGAGAGGAGAAAGTGTGGATAGAAAGGTGAAAATAAAAGGGAGTGGATAGGGTGGAAAGAGGGAGTATATATGGGAGTAAGGGAGAGGATAGGGCGGAAAAAGCGAATGGGTTGGGGAGAAACAGTGTGGACAGAGGGAGTGGATAGGGTGGAAAGAGGGAGAATATAAGGGAGTAAGGGAGTGGATGGGGGAGTATAAAGGAGTGGATGGGGGCGGAGTTGCGGGGCCTGACTCACGACCTCAGTGTTTCCCCGATTCGCTTAATTATGTCCGTGCAAAATGTGATCAAAATTCAATGGCTTCTGAATCGATCGCTAATCCCGTTTATGGGGTATTTTGGAGGGAGGAAAAGGAGGGAGAGAAAGGAGGGAGACGAAGGGAGAAAGGGGGAAGGGAGGCCAAAGGGGTGTGGTGATGGGAGGACCGCCTGTCACTTCCACAAATCAGGTCCTAACCACCGAAACCACCACCGTCACCACCACACCCACCACTGCCATCACCACCACCACTACTACTACTACCACTGCTACCACCATCACCACCACCATCACCACCACCACTACTACTACTACCACTGCTACCATCACCACCACCATCACCACCACCACTACTACTACTACCACTACTACCACCATCACCACCACCACTACTACTACTACCACTACCACCATCACCACCACCACTACTACTACCACTACTACCATCATCACCACTAGCAGCCTTCTACCACCACCTACCCTCGCCTAACCTAACCTAACCTAACTACCGTAACCACTACCGTCATCACCACCACCACTACCACCACCATCAATACCACCACTACTAGTACCACTACTACCACCATCACCACTAGCAGGCTTCTATCACCACCTACCCTCGCCTAACCTAACCTAACCTAACCACCGTCATCACCACCACCACCACCACCATCAACACCACCACTACTAGTACCATCATCACCACTAGCAGGCTTCTACCACCACCTACCCTAGCCTAACCTAACCTAACCACCGAAACCACCACCACCACCACCATTACCAATTCCATAACCACTAGTACCCTTTCTCCACCACCACCATCACCATAACCGTTACCATTATTGCTACTACCACCACCATCACCACCACCACCGCCACCAGAACCAGAATTTCTTCATTTTAATCTTCACTATTTTTTTTAACTACTATGATTCAAATTTCCCCAGTCATCATCATCATCATCATCATCATCACTACCACCATCACCGCTTTACATAAAAAAAACTTCAAACTTGACAAAAAAATCACGCTGAAAAAAAAGACAAAGAACAAAAACAAATAAAAACAACATAAAAAATGGAAACAAGGAAAAACAACAACACAAACACCCATCGTAAACCAACCAACCAACCAAACAACAAACACAAACAAAACAGCAAACAACAACAACGACAAAAACAAGAAAGAAAGCCAGCCACACACACACGAAAATCCATTTGACACACTGACTATTCTACCCTCCTTCCTCCCCTTCTTTCCTCCCCTCTCCCCTCCCCTTCCTTTGTGTCTTCCCCTCACATCCCCTCGTCAGGAAAGTAGGGGTGTTAGGGAGAGCCGGAGGGAGGGAGGGAGGGATGGAGGGAAGGGAGGGAGGGAAAGATTGAGGCGGAGGAAAGAGAGAATGAGATAGGGAGAAAAGAGATGGAGTGATACGGAGAAAGAGAGTGATACCCAGAGAGAGAGAGAGAGAGAGAGAGAGAGAGAGAGAGAGAGAGATGAAAGATTTATTGGGAGACAGCGAAAAAGAAATACTCGCACGGGGAGAATAAAACTAGAATCGTGGATAAGGAAAACGCAGGAGGGAGAGATAAAAAAGGGAGAGAAAATGACGGAAAGAGGAAAATAGCTACAAATTACAATAGGGAAGGAGAGGAAATGGAGGCGGAGGGAAAGGAAAACGGACGAGAGGAGGAAAAGAAGGAAAATAGATAGAAATGGATGTTTTGATAATGGGAGAGGAAAATGAAGCGAGGAAAGAGAGAGAGAGAGAGAGAGAGAGAGAGAGAGAGAGAGAGAGAGAGAGAGAGAGGAGGAAGGGAGGGGTAAAGGACAATCCCATACAAAGTAGCAATAAAATTACATATGTAAATAAGGATTCTGGACGACACAGGCGGCGAGACCAACGGAGACCGGCTGGGAGAGGCTGCGAGCGGCTGTGAATGACTCTGAACAATGGCTGTGAACGGCTGGAGGAGTCTTATGAACGCCCATGAACAACCTTTCGTGACTGCTAATTCTTCTTCCTTTGCCTCTACAGTTCAGTACTTCATGTTCGATTATCTCCCATCTTTTGTTTTCTTCATTTTCCATCTATTTTTTTCTTTTCGAACGTCTTCTTGGGTGAATCTGGAGTCTGGGTGGATGTGGATGATTCTTAACCCGGTAACTGTGGGGATCATGTTTCTTAAAGGCCCCTCAGAGCGAGAAAAATGAGAATAAACATCATCACTCACGCAAACCATTTCATAATATATATCAACGCATTTGTGATCAGTTTATGCATCATCTATTTTGGGGGGTTTATATCTTGGCGAAAATTTGGCCCATCGCCTTTACAGACAACAATTTCCAGGATATTAGTCGGGTTATCATGAGAGTTTTGTCACGTTCATGGTGCGGAAATCCTTGTCAAACTATCACTAGGCTCATAACACTACCCATGGAAATACCCACCACAACCTTCACGAGAGTCTTATCAAATGCGAGTGTTTACGTGTATGGGTGATATTTAACTTGCTTTCTCAGACGTTTTCGGATCCACTTCCCAACAGCAACGAGAGGGATTAGTCGGGTTCTCATGAGTGTTTTCAAATACATGGTGCAGAAGCCTTGACAAACTATCTATGGAAATACCCACAACAACCTTTACGAGAGCCTTATCAAATGTAAGCGTGTAAGCCCCAGAACGTTTGAGGATGTGAGCCGTGATCATGAGGGACTAAATACGGGCATGACGTAATGTGAAAGGGTTGGAAGCTGTTAACTGGCTACGAACGCCTAGGAACAGATATATGTAGACGAACTGCTTTTTGTTGAGATAATGAGAGTAAGAATGTTGGCTTAGGTTATGTTAAGTTAGATTTAAGTTGGTTTAGGTTAGGTTAGGTTAATTTGGTTAGGTTGGTTTAGGTTAAGTTTGGTTAGGCTGGCTTAGGGTTTGCTTAGGTTGGTTTAAGTTAAGTTTGGTTAGGTTGGTTTAGGTTAAGTTTGGTTAGGTTGGTTTAGGTTAAGTTTGGTTAGGTTGGTTTAGGTTAAGTTTGGTTAGGTTGGTTTAGGTTAAGTTTGGTTAGGTTGGTTTAGGTTAAGTTTGGTTAGGTTGGTTTAGGTTAAGTTTGGTTAGGTTGGTTTAGGTTAACTTTGGTTAGGTTGGTTTAGGTTAAGTTTGGTTAGGTTGGTTTAGGTTAAGTTTGGTTAGGCTGGCTTAGGGTTTGCTTAGGTTGGTTTAGGTTAAGTTTGGTTAGGTTGGTTTAGGTTGGGGTAGGTAAGAGTAAGTTAGGTAGATTGGTTTAGGTTAGGTTAAGTTAGGTTAGGTCAGTTTAGATTAGGTTAAGTTAGGTCAGGTTAGTTTAGGCTAGGGGGTAAGGGATGGTGAAGGATAGTTTGATAATGAAAGTATGAAGTGTAGTATGAGACTCGAAGAGCTGTGAATGATTACCGTTGACTTAAACGGCTCTATGGGTGATTATATACAATTATTAACAGTTTAGGGTGAAGGTGGCTAATTTTGAGTGACAGTAATTGGATCGTGAAGGTAGTTAATTTAATAAGGAATAATAAAACAGAGCTAAGAACGGCTGTGAGCGAGTGTAAGTCTGCAAGCAAGCTGGGCAAGGGTGTGGAAAGTGTAAGAACGGGATATGAACGAATGTGGACAAAGGAAGAACGACAGCTGACCATTATAATAAAAAGCACCGGCAACAGCTGCACGTCGGCGATTTAAAATACAAAAAATAAATAATGGAGTGAAAAAAATGGGAATAAATTTGGAGTGAATGAAAAAAAATGTAAACGATTTGTATACAGCACACACACACACACACACACACACACACACACACACACACACACACACACACACACACAGAAAGGATTACTTTGGTTTTTTTTTTTCAATTCCTCTGTTCGCATTTTTTTAAAGTTGATTCAGTTATTTTTTCTTTTGTTTATGTTTCTAGTGGTGTAAAAATTCTCTCTCTCTCTCGTGTTCCTATCCTTACTCATTCCACCTACTCCTCTGATATCACCACCACCACTGCCTCCTTCTCCTCCTCCTCCTCCTCCTCCTACTCCTCCTCCTCCTCCTCCTCCGCCTCCTCCGGCAGCGTAAGTCATTGTAGCGGCTAATCTCAAGAGTTATTGGCTATTTGCTGCTCCCACTCCATTATTGCCCTCTCCTTCCCCTCTCTTTTTCCTCCTGCCTTTATCTCCAGCCTCTTTCTCCTCCTCCACCTTCTCTTCGTTCTTCTTTCTTCTGCTCCTCCTCCTCCTTCTCTCCTTGGTCTTCTTTGCTTTCGTCTTCTTATATTTCTCTTTCTTTTTTAGTGTCCCCTTTTTTTTGTTTCTCTAAATTTTGGTCTGGTAGTAGTAGTAGTAGTAGTAGTAGTAGTAGTAGTTGTAGATTTTCACTTGGGCAAAACCTATGACTTGAAATTCCTTATAAGTGTGTGTGTGTGTATGTGTGTGTGTGTGTGTGTGCGTAAGACATTGGTCAGGGAAGCCCGTGTCCATCTGCTTTATAGGTCAATTGTCTGAAATGGGAAAGGGAGGGAAGGAGGGAGAGAAGGAGGAAGGGAGGGAGGGAGAGAGGGAGGGAGAGAAGAAGAAAGGGTGTAACGTAATGCTTGGTTAGGTTCCTCGCTTCCTCCCTCCCTCCTTCTCTCCTTTCCTTCCCTCCCTCCCTCCCTTCATCCCTTCCTTTCTTCCCTCCATTTCATCTTCCTCACTCAAGCTAATTAATGGTCACTTTCACCGCCCCGCCATTCCTCACTTTCACTCTCATTGTCTCGCTCATCATCACCATCAATTACCATCTTCATCAATTTCGTCTCTTATTATCATCCGTCATTATACTTATTACCACTTCCGTTTTCATCATCATTATCTTAATCATTATCGTCGTCTTCATCATCATCATCATCATCATCATTCTTGAGAGTACGATGAGGATGAAAAAATAATCTTTGCTCCTCATTTCAACTTTTTTTCGGCAATAAACTAAAGATATTTTTTAATCAATCAAGGGAAATTGCCGGAATATGACCCACTAGAAAATTTACTGCAGGCACCGGAGCGAGAAAATAGGCGGGGAAAGGTAAGGGAAAATGGTAGGGAAAATAGGTAAGGAAAGGTAAGGAGAAAAAACATGGCGGAAAGGAGACAATAGGAAAATAGGTAAGGGAAGGTAAGGAAAAAACAACATGACGGAAAGATAATAGGAAAATAGGTAAGAAAAAGTAAGGAAAAAATAACATGACGGAAAGGAGAGATAATAGGAAAATAGGTAAGGAAAGGTAAGGGAAACAGCATGAAGGAAAGGAGATAATAGGAAAATAGGAAGAAAAGGGAAAGGAAAAAAAACATGACGGAAAGGAGACAATAGGAAAATAGGAAAGGAAAGGCAAGGAAAAAAATAACATGACGGAAAGGAGAGACAATAGGAAAATAAGTAAGAAAAGGTAAGGGAAAAATAACATGACGGGAAGAAAGGAAAAGTGATAGGAAAATAGAAAGGAAAGGAAAAGAAACATGACCGAAAGAGAGAGAGGAAGAAAGGAAACGAAGGATGGAAGAAGACAGGGAAGAAAAACAGAAAGAAAGAAAAAGATAGTTGCAGGCAAGAGGGATGAAATAAAATAATATCAAAACAAATGATAGAAAGAAGAGAAATAAACATAAATAAGAAAATAATGCAAGAATAAAATTGAATATGAAAACTTATATGAAAACGATAAAAAATAAGAGAATGTAAGAGAGTTCAATATGAAAAAAATAGAAAGAATGAAAAGAAAACAAGGAAAAAAAGAAATAAGAAAAATAGGTAGGTAAGTAGACAGAAAGGAAAAACAATGAAGGAATAGGGAAACGATACGGATGGAAGGAAGAGATAAATAAAGAAGGAAGAAAGGAATGAAGGAAGGAAAGAAGGAAGGAAGGAAGGGCGGAAGAAAGGAAAGAAGAAAGAGAAAAAGGAAGTTAGTAAAGAAAGAATTAAAAATTAAATAAAGGGAGAAATGAAAGACACTGATCGAAAGAAAAAAGAAAAAATGAATGAATGAATGAAGGAAGGGTCGGAAGGAAGGAAAGAAGAAAGACACGGATCGAAAGAAGAAAGAAAAAATGAATGAATGAAGGAAGGGTCGGAAGGAAGGAAAGAAGAAAGACACGGATCGAAAGAAGAAAGAAAAAAATGAAGGAAGGAAAGAAGGAAGGAAGGGCAGCAGGAGGAAAAGAATAAAGGAGAACGGAGAGAAGACCAGGAGTATGGGACACCGAGTTTTCCATCACCTGTCAAGATGGAGAGACATTCCCTCACGTCTTTCCCTCCTCCCTCCTCCCTCCACCCCTCTATTCATCCCTCCTTTCCTCTCACCCCGAAGCCATGATCAAAATGGAGGAGGAGGAGGAGGAGGAGCAGCAGAAAGGAAGAAAAGTGAGGAAAGAATATTTACGGAAAATGAAAAGTGGACAGAAATGGAGCGAAAGAAAAGAGGAAAGAGATGGAAGGCACACAAAGGATAACTGATAAAAGGAGGGCTAGGAAAGATGCAAAAGGGAAGAGAAGCATGAGAAAGAGTAAGAAAGAGAAGTTGATAAAAAGCAGATTCCATAAAAAGGCGAAAGAGGAGTAGTAGGAGGAGAGAAGAAGCAGAAGCAGAAGCAGGGAAGAAGAAGGAGATGAAAAGAAGAGGGTAAGGACTAGCGTATATCCACCTATCTTCACGGGAACACAATGGAAGATGGGAAGAAGGAAGGAAGGGAGGGTAACATGGATAACGAAGAAAACGGAATATACAACACCATGCAAAAGTTCATAGAAAACGGGAAAAACGAGCCATTGAGATTCACTGAGACGAAAACTGAGATTATGTTTGAAACTATAACGGAGAAAAGGAAGAAAAAAAAGTGAATAAAAGATAATTACGACGTGAGAGAGAGAGAGAGAGAGAGAGAGAGAGAGAGAGAGAGAGAGAGAGAGAGAGAGATGAAATATATGGGAACGATGAACGAAAAACAAGACAGTGAGTGAGGACAGTGAATGATGAGAATACAGAAGAGGAAGAGGAGGAGGAGGAGGAGGAGGAGGAGGAGGAGGAATGAGTGATGAGTGGAGAGGGCAACATTGCCATTAAGAACAGAGTCGGCATGTAAGAAAAAACACACACACACACACACACACACACACACACACACACACACACACACACACACACACGAGAAAAAAAAGTAATAAATGTGATGAAATAAATGAGGGTCTGTAAAGTGAAATATAGAAGAAAACATGGCGAGAAAAATGGAGGAAAGAGGAAGAAAGAAAGACACGAAGAAGGAAGAGGAGGAGGAGGAGGAGGAGGAGGAGGAGGAGGAGGAGGAGGAGGAGAGGACAATGCAGACAAACAGGAGGCGTCAAAAAAAATACGAGGAAGAAAACGAATGCATGGAGAGAAAATACAACGGGGGACAATGAAAGACAAAAAATAATAAGAAAAAGAAGAGAGAGAGAGAGAGAGAGAGAGAGAGAGAGAGAGAGAGAGAGAGAGAGAGAGAGAGAGAGAGAGAGAGAGAGAGAGAGAGAGATAGAGAGAGAGAGAGAGAGAGAGAGAGAGAGAGAGAGAGAGAGAGAGAGATAGAGAGAGAGAGAGAGAGAGAGAGAGAGAGAGAGAGAGAGAGAGAGAGAGAGAGAGAGAGAGAGAGAGAGAGAGAGAGAGAGAGAGAGAGAGAGAGAGAGAGAGAGAGAGAGAGAGAGAGAGAGAGAGAGAGAGAGAGAGAGAGAGAGAGAGAGAGAGAGAGAGAGAGGATGCTGGGAGTGAAACATGGGACAGAGAGCGGTGGGCAGCAAGCAAAACTTCTCCCTCTTCTTCTCTCTTCCTCCTCCTCCTCCTCCTCCTCCTATTTATCTTGCACGTCGCCGAGGCCCCTCAAGCACAAAGAGAGGGCGGCGGCGGCGGTGGCGGAGGAGGCGGCGAGCAGACGGAAATGCACAGCAGGAGTAAGAAGGGCGACTACTTGCCTGTCTACTGAAGGGGGAGAGGGGAAGGGGTAGGGGGAGTAAGGGATGGGTAAGGTGGGTAACTGGAAGGGGGAGGAAGAGGCATAGAGGGGCGAGGGGGGGTTAGGGGGGAAGGGTTGATGGAGGAGAGGAAGGAAAAAGATAAAGGAAAAGAGCAAGGAGGAGACATATGGGGTACAAGCATGCAAAGGATTATACAAGCAGGGCGCTGACACACACACACACACACACACACACACACACACACACACACACACACACACGAGGGGGGGTCAGAGCACTCGAAGCAACGACAGAGAGAGAGGAAGGCCGTTGTTGAAGAGTAAGGTCCAGGCCGCGGAAAGCATCAGAACACAAGGGAGTTTTGTAACGCTGCGACAGATGTGTTGGGATGGAGGCTGAGAACGAACTAGCTGGAAAACTGCTGAAGGAAAGATTATGAATTTCTGATGTAGAGGAGGAAAATATGTATGGTAATAGAATCTGAGTTGTTAGGCGAAAACTACCATTGTCATGTACATATTATGTGTGTGAAGGTAATCGTTCCTGCAGCAAGATTTTGATATGGTAAGCAGAGGCAGACGAGATGGTCCAGGCAGGGAGTCAGTGTGGAAACAGTTTTTAAGAACAATATACAGATTATATCGTGGCCATATGAACTCTAATATGAGAAAGATGATGGAAAACATTAGAGAGGAATTTTAGTAACAAGCATAATAATGAAAAATGGACACTGATACACTGAATACCTCACAGCTGAATCCACAGTGAATCTGATCAAAGAATTCAGCTTTCGAGAACTAAGAAACAGTTTTGGTGCATTCAGAGATAGACAAAAACTGTTTTCTAGTTGCTCGGAGTTTTGGGAGAACTGTTTTTTTTTGTACGATATGCGGTGTCATAACTTCAATTACCTTATCTAAAATGAACTTTGTCAATCTCTAATGAGAAGCAGAAACACGGTATGGCGTTACGTGTTGCTGGGAAAGATATACCTAGTGATTTCGCTGAAAGATAAGCCAGTTAGACAAAATACATTACTTAAAAAAAAACATTCCTGGATTTATTAATCATACCGGTTTATGTATTGAGGCGCCTTGACAGGCCTCAGACATTTCTGAAAGTCTGGTGGATACGTAACGGTCTGCTGCTCGGCTTATTATGTGTCCAAAGACATTTTTTCGTGTGTCGAAAAGGAAGGCCATTAACTTATCCGCCACTTACTGGGAAGATTGGAATTTTCTCACATGCCTCTGAGACCGACATTAACATTTTACCTTAATTTTTGCTATTAAATATTACTCATCACGGCGGCGTTACGTGGCGGGCCTTAATCTCCCCCGAAGACGCGGCGGGCACGAAGTGAAACATTTACTTTACTAATAGCCAAACCAGATTCGTTAATGCGTCGTATTATGGTTACATATTTTCTGTTATCGCTATTTGCTATTTCTGTTTTGCTGTTACCGAGCACGTGATAGTTAATTTCACTGATCTATCTATCTACCTATCTATCTCTCCTTATATATATATATATATATATATATATATATATATATATATATATATATATATATATATATATATATATATATATATATATATATATATATATATATATATATATATATATATATATATATATATATATATATATATATATATATATATATATATATATATATATATATATATATATATATATATATATATATATATATATATATATATATATATATTGCGCCGGTAGGCATCTTTCTTCCTGGGGGCCTGATGGTCGGCCTGCTTCTTCCAGGTGGGGCCTGATGGTCGGCCCACTCCGTTCTGGCGCAGGCGAGTGTTTTATAGTGGCGCCATCTTGCATTGGCTCATGCTGCCCCCCCGGAACTCGTTCTTGATTCGCTTGGACGGCTTCCTCTAGAGTCCGGGTTGATGGGTAGTCTTCAGGACAGCATGTGGGTAGTTTTAAGCCACTCGGCGGTGACCGAAAAATCCGAGGAGGATTCGAACCCGCGTCGTCCATCACGCGGTGAATGTGGGCCCAGTACGCTACCAGTTCGGCCACCGCCTACCCAAATATATATATATATATATATATATATATATATATATATAGAGAGAGAGAGAGAGAGAGAGAGAGAGAGAGAGAGAGAGAGAGAGAGAGAGAGAGAGAGAGAGAGAGAGAGAGAGAGAGAGAGAGAGAGAGAGAGAGAGAGAGAGAGAGAGAGAGAGAGAGAATCGGTCAATGCGGGATGACAAAAACAGTTCTAATATATCATTGTCTCCGCCCCAAAAATTGAAACAAATGAAACGTGTGAGGGCGGAGATTTCAAACATTTATATATTTTTCACTTTTTATTTTGGTTATTTTTGAACAAACGTTATGAACTCAGTTAGGTGGGGAGGGGGGAGGGAGGGGAGGGGGAGGAGAGGAAGAGGGAGGGAAGAGGAGAGGGTGGAGGGAAGGGAAGGGAGGGAAGGGAGAGAGCAGAAAATGTATTGTGTGTTTCGTTGTGTTGTTGCTTTGTGTCCTGTTTGCTGTGCTGTGCTGTGGCGGTGTCTCTCTCTCTCTCTCTCTCTCTCTCTCTCTCTCTCAGCCGTCATTACTTATTATCACATTCTCCTCCTCTTCCTCCTCCTCCTCTTCATTTCTTCTTTGTCCTCTTCCTCCTCATCGTCTATATCGGTCCCATCATTCTCTATCTCTTCCTCGTCTTTCTCTTATTTTTGTCATCGTCCTTTACTTCATAATCTTCCACTCCTCCTTCTTCCCTTCCCTCCTTTTTCTCTTTCCTCAACCTCCGTTTTCTTTGTTCTCCCTCATCAGTCTATTCCCATATTTCCTTTTCCTCTTGTCATTCTACTCCTCCGATTTCCTTTCCTCTCCTCATTCATTCTACTCTTGTTCCTTTTGCCCTTGTCATTCTACTCCTATAACCTTTACTAGAGCTCAGCGTTCATCCGATCCTCTTCATCCACCTCTAAGCCATCACCTTCCTTCTGTCCGCACAAAATTAGCACACACACACACACACACACACACACACACACATTCATCATTAATCACAGGCCACTTGAGGGAGATGAGGCCGATAAATGAGCATCAAAACGGCGTGGAAGTCATGCAGATTGATAAGAAAGCTGCTGAGGCTGTCTGTGCTCCACGCGCCCCAAATCCCCGTCCCTGCTTCACCCTCACAGCCTCAGAAGGGGATTAGGAAGGGAAAGGAAGGACGGGATGGAGCAAAGTATAGGTAAGAAGGTAGGAGAGTGAAGGAAGATTTGAGAGTAATGAAGATCCAAGATGAAGGAGGAGAGTAGGAAAGAAGGGAGAGTGTAGAAAGAGTTAAAGAATAAGGAAAATGGAGAAAAGTAGGTAAAGAAAGAGAGTAAGAAGATTGAAGATGGAGGAGAGTGGGAAAGAAGGTAGGAGAGTGTAAAAGGAGTTAAGAGTAGAAAAGAAACAGGAAGCGAGACAGAGGAAAGTAGGTAAGATGATAGCAGAAGAGGTAAAGAAGATGCAGAAGTGAATGAAGAGGGTGAATGGAGAAAAGGAAGGGAAGAGAAAGTGATAAAAAGGGAGATGGAGGGATTGTAGTGTAGATGGTGAGAAGAGAAAAATGGATGAAAAATGGGAAATAAAAAGATGCAGAAGTGAATGAAGAGAGTGAATGGAGAAATGGAAGGTAAGAAAAAAATGATAAATAGGGAGATGAAAGAAGTGAGGAGGATTGTAAGAAGAATGGATGAAAAATGATAAATAAAAAGGAATGAAAATAGGTGAAACAGAGAAAAGAAAGAGAAGTCACAGGAGTGGAAAGAGATGATAAGGGTACGAATATGGAATAAGGGAAAGAAAGTGAAAGTGAAAGAAGGGAAAGAAAGAATGTTGAACAGATGGAGTGATGGAGGAATAGAGAAACAATGAGAGAAGGGAAGAACGGAAGGAGATAAATATATGAGGGAAGGGAAGCATAAAGAAGGGAGGATTGAGGAGGACGAAAATAAAAAAAAGAATGGGAGGATAAAGGAAACCAAAGAGGGGAGTGGATGGATGAAGATAGGAATTAAGTAATGGATGAGAGGAAGAGAGAAAATTGAGATACGGAGGAAGAGAAACACACACACACACACACACACACACACACACACACACACACACACACACACACACACACAAACACCTAGTCATTTAATAATTTGCACATTCACTATTTGTCATATGTTTGATTATTGGATTTATCAACATCGTATTTCATATTCACCTCATACTCTCTCTCTCTATTTTCTTGTTCTAAATCCCTTCCAGCCTCCTCCTCCTTCCCCTTTTACTCCTTGTTCAACTCTAACTCATCTCCCACACCATTATTCTCTTCCCGCTCTCCTACCCTCTCTTCTACTCCCCTTCTACTATTCCTCTTCCTCATTCTCACTCACGTCTCCCTCGTTTCCCTTATTTCATTCCATTTCCCCTCCACTGTTTCTTTCTTTCGTCTATCTTTCAGCTCGTTTTTTCATGTATTTCCTTTCGCTTCTACAGCATTTTCCACTATTTTTTTTTCCCACCCAACTGCTTCCCCTTTTCATTCCTCCTTCCCTCCCTTCCCTTACTTTCCTCTCATCTTTCTTCCTTCTCTCGCTTTCTTCTGTTTTCTCCACCTCCCCTTTCGTCATCTCTCGCCCTGCCAAGCTCTCTCCCTTTCCATCTACTACCCCCCTTCTCATTCCTCCCTTCTTCTTTCCTTCGTTTCCCCTCATCCTCTTTCCTTCTCCCACTTTCCCCGTTTCCTTCACCACCTCCCATTTCATTCTCCCTCGACTGCCTTTCTACTCCACCACTTCGTCCCCATCTCTCGCTCCCCTTCCCCCCTTTCTCCCCCTCCTTTCCTCTCATCTTCCTTCCTTTCTCCTATTTCTTCTTCCCTGTTCGTTCTCTTACCAAATTCCATCCCTCCTTCCTTTCTTTTCAACTCCACCACTTCTTCCCCATCTCTCCTCCTTCTTTCTCCTCCTCTCTCCTCCTTTCCCCTCTCCTCTTTCTCATCTCCCTCTTCCCACCTCCACTTCTCTTCCTCACCACTCCATCCCCTCCTCTCCCTTTCCACCACACCTTTCCCCTCATCTTCCCTCTCCCTCTTCCTCCCCCCTTCTCCCCCTCCTCGGTAAGTTGGTGAGGGACAGCTGATACAATCAAGTTGATGCGCCTCCTAGCGGGCCCGGCAACGTGTTTGAATATTCCATGAATGTTGAGAAAGCCAGGCAAGGGAGCGAGAGAGAGAGAGAGAGAGAGAGAGAGAGAGAGAGAGAGAGAGAGAGAGAGAGAGAGAGAGAGAGAGAGAGAGAGAGAGAGAGAGAGAGAGAGAGAGAGAGAGAGAGATAGAGAGAGACAGAGACAGAGAGAGAGAGAGAGAGAGAGAGAGAGAGAGAGAGAGAGAGAGAGAGAGAGAGAGAGAGAGAGAGAGAGAGAGAGAGAGAGAGAGAGGATTAGAATGAAAGCGTGGAGATGGCAGAAGTGGACGAGAGTAAAGGAGAGAAAAGGAGGAGAGAAAGAGCAGATGGGAGAGAGTGGATTGGAGTGGAGGGGACGAGCGGCGTGGAGAGAAAGAGAGAGGATTATGAAGCGGAGGGAGAGAATGGTGGATGAAAGGAAATAAAAGGTAAGGGAAGGTAAAATAAATTAAATATATATATAAAAAGAAGAATCGTTTAGTAATAATAAATAAAAATGACACGAAATATGATAAAGAATGCATACGGAAGAAGGAAAATAATAGTGCAAAGTACGAAATATATTAATCATTCGAAGTGGTAGATAATATTTATAACTCTCTCTCTCTCTCTCTCTCTCTCTCTCTCTCTCTCTCTCTCTCTCTCTCTCTTCGCAGGGGATTTGTTTCATGGAGAGAGAGGAAGACCAGCGCACAGAAAGGAACAAAATAAAAAAAAAGAGAAAAAAAGTGAAATTCCAAAGAAAGAAAAGGAAAAGAAAAAGAATGGAAATACGTAAGAGGAAAAAGGCAATTTGCGGAGAGAACAAATACATTTTCCTACCTGTCTACCTACCTACACACACACACACACACACACACACACACACACACACACAAACACTCACACACCCGTCCCTTCCCCTCCCCCTCCGTCCGTCCCCTTCCCTTCTTCCCCTCTTCCTCCCCTCCCCTCTCTCCCCTTATCCCGGTGAACGCCTGTCTGGAGGAAATAGATTGATGGAGAGATGGCTGCCTCGCGCCACCAAAGATAAACTGGAATATAGAAAAGGTTCAGTGTCCGCCATTTTGAGAGAGAGAGAGAGAGAGAGAGAGAGAGAGAGAGAGTAGTAGTAGTAGTAGTAGTAGTAGTAGTAGTAGTAGTAGTAGTTGTAGTAGTAGTAGTAGTAGTAATGGTGGAAGTAGTAGAAGTAGAGTAGTTATGGTAGCAATAATGATGATGCTGATAATAATAATAATAATAATAATAATAATAATAATAATAATAATAATAATAATAATAATAATAATAATAATAATAATAATAATAATGAAAACACTACTACTACTACTACTACTACTATTACTACTGCTACTACCACTACTACTACTACTACTACTACTACTACTACTACTACTGCTACTACCACTACTACTACTACTATTGTGTGTGTGTATGTGTGCGCGCGCGCTGGGCAGGTGTGTGGGTGATGTGTGGGCTCACCAGGTGTTCTCGGGAGCCAATTAACACCTGTACAACGGAGAGGTAACATTATTAAGGCGCGAATATTGCCTCCCGTAGGACCCGGGATGGCGTGGGAGTGTGTAGGATTGTGTAGGAGTGCATAGGATTGTGTTGCATTGTGTAGGATGGAGGAGGCGCTTGTAGGAATATATAGTGTAGGAGTGTATGCAAGAGTAGGCAGGATTGTGTGTTGATCAAGGAAACTGAGGAGGGTGCATAGGATCAAAAAGAAAGGGGAAAATGTAAAAAGGTTCATATTCTTTTAAACGTTTAGAGGCATTTTGCACCCACATTTGAGAAGGCTTTCGTAGAGGTTGCTGTGGGTATTTCCATGGGTAGTTTTATGAGACGGGTGATAGTTTGCCATGGCCTCTGCACCATAAATATGTAAAAAAAAAAAAAAAAACCCTCTTGCGAACCCGACTAATCCTTTTTTTGTGGTTGTGTTGAAAAAAAAAAAAGGACATCGACATTAAAAAAAAAAAAAAAAACGTGTGGACAAGCATAAATTTGAGCAGTTTGAAAGAGTATAAACAAAGAACATTTGGTATCGAAGCCACATCTCTTTAAAGGAAACAAAATACAGAAAATTAAGGAAATAGGGCGATAAAAAGATGGCTGAAGAACGTGTTTAGAGGAAAACCAAAAAATCGCTACGAAAAAAAAAAAGAATCGAGAAACTAAGCAAAAAAGGAGAAACAGGAGGACGATGAAGATGACCGGAGGAGGAGGAGGAGGAGGAGAGAAACGTGGAGGAAGAAGAGTAAGAGGAAGAGGAAAAGGAGGCGGACGAGGAGGACGTGAACAGGGATAAGTATAGGGAAATGGAGGAAGAAGCAGAGGAGGAGGAGGAGGAGGAGGAGGAGGAGGAGGAGGAGGAGGAAGATGGAATAAGGGCTTGGCAGAGCTGAGTCTTTGTCCGTCAGTTTGTCGGGCTGTCGGGCTGTCAGTCGGTGGTCGGAACGTGTCGGGGGAGGAGACGACTGTTGACTTGTGACATGCGGGAGGAGGAGGAGGAGGAGGAGGAGGAGGAAGATGAAGACGAGGAGGAGAAGGAAAGAGATGGGATAAGAAAAGGGGATGGGAAACAGAGGTGAGGAGGAAGAAAAGGAGGAGGAGGAGGAGGAGGAGGAGGAGGAGGAGGAGGAGGAGGAGGAAGAGAAGGAGAAAGAGAAGGGAAGGGGAACCAGGAGGAGAAGGAATTTGCGAGAAGAGGAAAAGAAGAAATGGAAAGAAGGAAAAAAATTAAAAGGAAAAGAGAAAAAAAGATGGTATGAGAGAGAGAGAGAGAGAGAGAGAGAGAGAGAGAGAGAGAGAGAGAGAGAGAGAGAGAGAGAGAGAGAGAGAGAGAGAGAGAGAGAGAGAGAGAGAGAGAGAGAGAGAGAGAGAGAGAGAGAGAGAGAGAGAGAGAGAGAGAGAGAGAGAGAAAAAAGAGGGGCGAGAGAACGATTTAGCTCGATAACGTGGAATATTTTGTCTTAAGCAGATAAAACAAGAAGAAAAATAAATAAAACTGGTACTTAGGTGTAAATGGGAGTCAAGGGTAAGAGGGTGCAATGTTATTGAAGCGAGTGAAGGAAAATAAAATGTTAAAAAATTAATCAGGTTACGAAAAGCTTCTTAATATTGACTTTGTAAGAAAGAAAAACAAACCAGAGATCTAAGGCTTGCGATTTTAGACACGACTTGGAAATTATCGAAAACTTGCTGATAACTTATTTTTGTGGTTAACGTTAGTGAAAAATATTATACGAGACATCTGTATTTCCTCCTGCCTACGACTTGAACTCTTTGAAGAGGAGGGTGTCAGGACACCTCTCCTCCCGAAATTGACCTATCTTTCGGCCACTCCACTGAACTCTTTTATCGGAGCAGCGAGTAGCGGGATTTTTTTTTTCATTATTGTTTTGTTTTTTTTGTTTTTTTCCCTTGAGCTGTTTCCTCTGTTGTAAAAAAAAAGAAAACGAAGAAAATTATTAAAAAGATCAATATTTAGGATTCTTAACTCCATTATTCCCTCTATTGACGACTAAGAAATTATTAAAACCTTCCTTAACATTTTTCTAGTTAACGATAATAATAATAATAAAAAATACGAGTAAAACAGTAAAAAAAAATAAACAAATGTATCCCTTTTTTCGGGTCTTAACACCTTTTTTTCTTCTATTCACTGCTTCTTTTTTTTTGCTTTGTGGTTTCTTGTATTTACAAAACAAAAAAATCTTCTATACATGTTTTCTTGGTATATTTTTTTCTTTTTTTTTGTTTAGCGGGAGGGACTGCAAGCGGGACACACACACACACACACACACACACACACACACACACACACACACACACACACACACACACACACACAAGATTGGAAAAAGATACACTCTCCGTCTGTCTGTCTGTCTCTGTCTTTCTTCTTCTCTTTCTCATTCCCTTACTAGCTCACGTATTCACATTCTCTCTCTCTCTCTCTCTCTCTCTCTCTCTCTCTCTCTCTCTCTCTCTCACACACACACACACACACACACTGATTGTCTCTCCAAGGAGTTCAACACCACTAATTACTCTTTTTCACACGTGCAACAGAGGACTGGAGTGTGTGTGTGTGTGTGTGTGTGTGTGTGTGTGTGTGTGTGTGTGTGTGTGTGAATCGGGACACTAGTGCTCTTTCTCGCTGTCTCACTCTCGCTCTCTCTCTCTCTCTCTCTCACGACCCTTCATCACCTCCCTATTTCTGGAAACTGAAGAGGCCGATTTGCAGGGATGAGAGAGACGGTAAGAGGTTCATGATGAGTCACTCCTCCTCCTCCTCCTCCTCCTCTTTTTCTTCTATATAGCCTACTCTTCTTTCCCTCTTTTATCTTTGTCGTCCTCTCTGTTCCTCCTCCTCCTCTCTCTCGCTCGTCCGTCTCAACCCTTCCTCTTTCTCTCTCTTATCAAAGTACCAATAACTTTTAATTCTAGTAATGAAAACTTTAATGTACAAAAAGTAGCACACAGAGAGAGAGAGAGAGAGAGAGAGAGAGAGAGAGAGAGAGAGAGAGAGAGAGAGAGAGAGAGAGAGAGAGAGAGAGAGAGAGAGAGAGAGAGAGAGAGAGAGAGAGAGAGAGAGAGAGAGAGAGAGAGAGAGAGAGAGAGAGAGAGAGAGACGAGTAGAAAGAGGAGGCGGAGGAGGGGGGGAAGGGGAGGAGAAATAAGAGGATATATAAAATGATAATACTAATAATGATGATGACCAAAGGAAGAAGAAAATGAGTAAATGAAGCATAAAGAGAAGGACGAAGATGAGGAAAAGTGAAAGATGGACGGAGGAACAGAGGAAAAAGAACAAGAAAGTGGAGGAGGAGGAAAATGCGAGGAAGGTGAAGGGGAAGACGATGATGATGATTAGAAGTGAGAAGAAAAATTACAAAAAAAAACGAAAGAGGAAGGAAAGAGAAAAGACACTGGAATAAAGGAAGAAAAGGAGACAAATGATAACAGGAACAGGAATAGGAAGACCAGAACAAGAAGAAGACAGAAGACGCAAGGAAGACGAGGAAGGTGAGAGAAAGAGGAGGATAAAAAAATAGAACCAAGAAAAAAATAATGACGAAAAAATAAAGAATAAATGAAAGAGGACGAGAACAAGGAAAGGAAGAAGAAGAAGCGGAGGAGAACAAAGGCGAGGAGAAGGAGTAGGAGGAGTAGGAGGAGGAGGAGGAGGAGGAGGGAGACGATAGGCTGGCAAGGAAGGGGCTTAACCTCCCTCCATACAGCCTGGGTAACGCTGCGAGAACACAATCTGGGCGCTGATTGGTGGATTACGTGCCGCCAAGTGCATGCTGATTGGCCCCTGATAGAGTGCATTGTCCAAGCCTCCCCCCTCCACCCCCTTACCCTCTCGTTCGTTCCCCTCTAAGATCATCACTAGCAGGCGTCTTGGGGAGAAGGGGAAGAGCGGGGAAGGGTGGGGAAGAAGAGGGTAGGGGTATGCATGTGGAAGGGTAAGGTAATGGCTAATAATGATGAGCATAAAGATAATGATAATAATAATGATAATAAAGAATGAATGGAGGTAGAAAACTTGCGAATAGAGAGCAAAATAAAAATGATAAAGATGACAGTAAAGAGAACAATAACAGTTTTCAGTTAATTAAAGAAGAGAGGAGGATGAGGAATAGGAGAAAGAGGAAGAGGAGGGGGAAGAAAAAGGTGGAGTAGGTGGTAATGGAGGAAGAGGAGAAGAGGTGAGGAGAAGAGGTAAGTGTCAGAGTAGCAGGTGGTTGGGAGGTGAGGGGAAAGAAGAGAGAGAAAAAGAAAAACGTTAAGGGAGGAAAAAGAGGAAAGAAGGGAGAGGCAGCCTGAAGACAAGAGAAGGGAGGGAAGGGAAAAGAAGACAACGCTAAGGGAGGATAAGGAGGGAAAAAGGGAGTGGCAGAGTGTAAGAGTGGGGACAAGGGAAGGGAGAAAAGGGAGAGAAGGAAGGAAAGGGGGAGAAGGGAGGATGCTGGTAGGCAGGGAGATGAAATGATGATAGGCTGATGGGATGCAGGGAAGGAAGGAAGGAAGAAAGGAGGGAGGGAGGGAGGGAAAAGGAGGGAGGAGGCTTAGAGTTAGGAAGGTAGGGAGGGGAAAGGGAGAGGAAGGGAGGGGAAGGAAGGGAGGGGAACACGAACACCAAGTCAGTATGCAAATCGACCTTAGCTAATGTGAGGCTGTTCGTCTGAGGTGATCACGGGCCTTCCCTCCCTCCCTCCCTCGCTCGCTCCCTCCCTCCCTCCCTTCTTCTCTCCCTCCTTCCCTCCATCCATATCTCCCTCTCTCTCTCCCTCCCTCCAGCCCTTCCTTAGCGACCCCCCGCCACGCCCATCGAGGGAGAGAAGGAAAAGAAAAAAAGCTATGGAGGTAAAAGGGAGAGATATGGACGGGAGGAGGAAGAGGAAA